>NC_073691.1:78014265-78199265 GCF_029784155.1 Uranotaenia lowii
AATGAATCGAATGCAGAATGGCAAAGAAAGGACCTTTTTCCTAGGGTACATTATTTAATAGAGACTCTCAGCCTTGCGAAATGTTTTTTTTCTTTTCTTTCTGGGAAGCTAAGTCAATTTGCAAAAAAAACGCAAGTGATTCACGCCGGTGAGGAAATTTACCTCTCTACGGTGCTCTACGGTGGACACATTCAAGCTCTAGCGTGAGAAACAGGTGTCGGTGCGAGTTTTTGTAAGTGATTATGAAACTCGAAATGGGAGAGCATGCAGTGTTTGGAGAAAAATAAAGAATCTCGCAGGAGAGTTTGCTACAATCATACTGTGGTGATTATTTTCACCGGGCACCGAGAAGCACTACAGAGAAAAGCATCTCTGCCTCTTACTCAAACATATACTTTTCTATGTCAAATTCATTCGCATTATAATTTATCGAATTAGGCAAAAAACTGTATGGGAGACCTCCTGCCTCCTTTATATTCCTTCAATGTGAGGGAAAGGATTTCCAAATAATCATAGACACATTTCTCGTACATTATAAACCACTCATGTCATATTTGGTTCCCTTTGATTGATAAGTTTTCAAATGGCGCCCCTCTCCACCCCCCCCCCCCCCCTCTTTTTCTAACACTATACTTAAAAAAAAAATTACCAATCGCTTCCGTTTGCTCAATTAGTTCTCGAGATATTCAAATATGTTTCTTATTTTTTTTTGCTTGTGAGACCTTTTCCCCCTTCCAAAAAAGGGGAGGGGTCTCAAGCTATTGAAGAAACCAGGCCGCTTGAACTAACTTTATAAACTCAGTTCTGAGACGGTTTCCTGTGATACTTTTTCCATTGATTTTATTCAAAAGTCATGTCAAATTGCGTCTTTCTTACATTTTACTTAAGAAAAATCAATTATGAATAGAAATTTTATCACATTTTTCAAATTCAAAGATAATTATCCAAAAATTATATTGATTAAAAAATTAAATTTAGAAAAAACGTTCAAAATTTCAAAATTTTCCAAAAATTTTCAAATTACTAAAGCTCTTTGTTCTGTGACACAGATTCTGTGGTGAAAATAAGGTCAAAATTCTTTGAAATGATAGATTTTTCTGTGATTTCGGCAACCTTGGAAAGGCCTTATTTTTTCTTGCCTTTTTTATTTGTGTACAATTTTCCGTGAGTAAACGAGTCTTCGACAAAATAACAATTATTGACAAAACCAAAAAAGTTGTCAAAATTGCAGTTTTAAAAAGCACCTTTTTCATTCGGTTCGTATTCTATTTCAGCTTTTAGCCGTCCAATTAGTCCCTTATGTTATTTTTTTTATTATTAATGGGCACAATTTAGTTAGGAGGAGGTTCTTGCACGACACACCGACGGAAAAACATTTAATTTTTTACAAAAAATTCTAAAAATGTGCAAAAATAGAATACGACACTAGTAGTAAGGGAGAATGAGGATACTTCATCCCTGGGGATACTTGATTCCTTAGCTATATCTCGAAACTGGAATGTCTTACAAAGATCAAATGTTGTTGAAAAATGTGCAAAAATGAGCAAAATAACAATGCTTGTAGTTTAAATTTTTTTGACAAAATAATTGTTCGAGTAATTGAACTTTGTTTGAAAAATTTCACAAAATGTAACTTGAAGATCTTTTTTCATCACTTTAAAATAATCCTTACATGGGAAAATTATGAACAAAATATTTGTTCCAATGTATCAATCGTTCGAGCGTAAAATGAACTCCATAATGCCATCTTTTCAAAGCAATGGAAAACTCTCAACTTTTTCAGAAAAAGTTTTCTAAAATGTTGATTATGGGTACAATTGATCCCCTAGAGTTGGGTACAATTGATCCCCCTTCCAAACGGCATATTCTTCTTCTGAATTGATCGTTATGATTGCTGATTACGAAATTACTAATATTTATCCAAAAACTAATATTTATCAAACAATTGTCTGAAGAAAAGAGCAAAAATAAATAATTTTCTCTTAATTATAAAAAATAGCGCCTTTAAGTATGCAATGTTATTAGCGTTGAGACAAAATTATAAAATTTTCTTCTTATGTCTGCTATAAATTGTTAAATGAGAACAAACATGACCAAAATAGTCAATTAACATTCTATGTTGGGGTTTGTTTGATTTTTATACAAGGATTAGGGCTTCCTGAATAAAAGGTCAAGTTTCCTTCAATAGGGGATCAAGTCTCCCCTAGCTTCAGAAAAATCGCAATTTTTTTACTCCCACGAAAATGCTTCTAGTTCATCAACGGGTTCAAGTATCGTTCTAATTTTTGGAGCATAGAAACAAGCTGTTACAAGCTGTCAGAAAATGTCAAAGACGGCGAGTTGCTAAATTTTTCCAGAAAGATATGGTGAAAATAAGAAAAGGGGATCAAGTATCCCCACTCTCCCCTAATCAATAAAACTCTAAATAAATTAATAAACTTTATCTAGTACAAAAAACAGCTAAACCACTCCGTTGATTCTCGAAAAAACCTACAAATTTGCTTTCTTCAACGAAAAACAGGTGTGTTTTCAATGGCAAGAAAAGCACCAGTTTTTCAAACTCACCGTTTAGTAGTTATCAATATTTATCAAAAAATATTTGAAATTCTACAACTAAAAATTGAAACACTTTGCTTTTTAAAAGATCTCTGAAGGAAAACGCAATTGAAACATTAAATTCATCGAAAATTTTCAGCTTTTTGCTACCATTTCTTTGTTCTTATAATAAAACGTCAAAGATCTCGAATCGAGCAATGTTTGATCAATTGCACAGTCTAGAAATGAATTGAAAATGAATTTTTTATAAAAATAGGCAGATTTTAAGAAATTAACAATAACAACACAAACGACAAAAATTAAAAAAAAAAAATTAGCAAAATTATCAAAATGAATAAATTGACAAAAACGCTCTATTTAAACGAAATTATAAAATTGAAGAACAAAATTTACGAAATACAAAAAAAAATCGATAAAAATGACAAAAATGACAAAAATGACAAAAATGACAAAAATGACAAAAATGACAAAAATGACAAAAATGACAAAAATGACAAAAATGACAAAAATGACAAAAATGACAAAAATGACAAAAATGACAAAAATGACAAAAATGACAAAAATGACAAAAATGACAAAAATGACAAAAATGACAAAAATGACAAAAATGACAAAAATGACAAAAATGACAAAAATGACAAAAATGACAAAAATGACAAAAATGACAAAAATGACAAAAATGACAAAAATGACAAAAATGACAAAAATGACAAAAATGACAAAAATGACAAAAATGACAAAAATGACAAAAATGACAAAAATGACAAAAATGACAAAAATGACAAAAATGACAAAAATGACAAAAATGACAAAAATGACAAAAATGACAAAAATGACAAAAATGACAAAAATGACAAAAATGACAAAAATGACAAAAATGACAAAAATGACAAAAATGACAAAAATGACAAAAATGACAAAAATGACAAAAATGACAAAAATGACAAAAATGACAAAAATGACAAAAATGACAAAAATGACAAAAATGACAAAAATGACAAAAATGACAAAAATGACAAAAATGACAAAAATGACAAAAATGACAAAAATGACAAAAATGACAAAAATGACAAAAATTACAAAAATGACAAAAATGACAAAAATGACAAAAATGACAAAAATGACAAAAATGACAAAAATGACAAAAATGACAAAAATGACAAAAATGACAAAAATGACAAAAATGACAAAAATGACAAAAATGACAAAAATGACAAAAATGACAAAAATGACAAAAATGACAAAAATGACAAAAATGACAAAAATGACAAAAATGACAAAAATGACAAAAATGACAAAAATGACAAAAATGACAAAAATGACAAAAATGACAAAAATGACAAAAATGACAAAAATGACAAAAATGACAAAAATGACAAAAATGACAAAAATGACAAAAATGACAAAAATGACAAAAATGACAAAAATGACAAAAATGACAAAAATGACAAAAATGACAAAAATGACAAAAATGACAAAAATGACAAAAATGACAAAAATGACAAAAATGACAAAAATGACAAAAATGACAAAAATGACAAAAATGACAAAAATGACAAAAATGACAAAAATGACAAAAATGACAAAAATGACAAAAATGACAAAAATGACAAAAATGACAAAAATGACAAAAATTACAAAAATGACAAAAATGACAAAAATGACAAAAATGACAAAAATGCTAAAAATGACAAATACGACAAAAATGACAAAAATGACAAAAATGACAAAAATGACAAAAATGACAAAAATGACAAAAATGACAAAAATGACAAAAATGACAAAAATGACAAAAATGACAAAAATGACAAAAATGACAAAAATGACAAAAATGACAAAAATGACAAAAATGACAAAAATGACAAAAATGACAAAAATGACAAAAATGACAAAAATGACAAAAATGACAAAAATGACAAAAATGACAAAAATGACAAAAATGACAAAAATGACAAAAATGACAACAATGACAAAAATGGCAAAAAAGACAAAAATGACAAAAATTTAAAAAAGTACAAAAAATTACAAAATTTCAAAAATGACAAAAAAAAACAAAAATTACAATAAATACAAAAAATTACAAAAATGACAAAATTGATAAAAATGTCAATTATGTTTACTTTGTCCGCTTCATAATTTTTTTTCAATTTTGTTCATTTTTATGGTTTTGTAAAATAAGTTCATCCTATCAGCTGACCACAATTTTGTCACTTTTTTTTAAAAAACTCTGCAATTTCATTAAATTTGTTCATTTTAATAATTTTTTGCATTTTTGTCAATACAGTCATTTTTTCCGTTTTTGTCAATGTTTTCAATTTTATTATATTTTTTTAGTTTTTTCATCATTTATGTCAATTTCGTCAGTTTTTTTTTATCGATGTTATTTTTTTCAATTTGGTTAATTTTGTAATTTTTTATCTTATTTATTTTAAAATTGTGTAAACTTTTCGAATTTTTGTTAGTTTCGCTAATTAAGACTTTGATTGTTGATTTGTTTTATATTTTCTAAAATCTGTACATTTTGTCAAAAACTCATTCATTTTACAAGAGTGGTTAAAATATAAAATTGCAAAATTGTCAATTATATCTAAATTGGCAATAATCTAAAAATTGAAAACTTAACTAAATTGACAAAAATAACAAAACGACGAAATTGAAATTTTAAAAATCATTTGTTAATTTTACCTATTATTGGACCCTAAGCTACCGCATCGTATTTTACCTCAGCGATTGTAATATTGAGGAATTATGTTTTCTTCCATACACTCGATTTCTTCACTACAGAGGTCATCCCGGACAAACGTTAAATTTTTTGAAGACATGGTTCGGCTTTTTTTTTTAATGTATTCTTAATTCTCATTTTTAAGTTACCATATGCTGTAACTTCGAAAAGAAATCTGTTAGGGCCAATCCCTGTAAACTTGCTGGTTCGGAATCACCGCAAAGGTTTTCGGACGTATGATAATTCGAACTTTAATTATCACAATACACAGGTGATAAAATCACAGGAAACATTTATTTTTAACCGAACGCTCTACGATACAAAATGACCAAACGAAAAGTGGACTGTATTCCTATTATGACCGAACGGTGTGTGCTCTTTATTGATTCTAACTAAGCTACAATTGTTCTGGTTAACCACAGCCTGCAATTACTGTTGGCTATCGCTCATTCCTTTGCCCACACTAACTACATATACTACTGTGCACTCGCACTGCTTGTAATTATCACTGAAGATGCGAGTGGCGGGAATACAACGGTGGATGCTGCTGATGGCCTGAATAAACGACTTAGGTGTTGTTGCGCATGACTTGCGGGGGCTATTATTTGGCGCGAACAAAATCATTGAGATTAAACTTATTTTAAAAAAAAAATCATAGAAACGGGATCATACAGGATATTCCAGGATTTAGTAATTTAAAAATCACCAATGAGTTGCAAAGTTATTTACATGAAAATTGTGATAATTTTCAAATACTCTTATCCTTTATAAACTAATGATTTTTCATATTTTCAAATAATTTTGGATAAACTGCGATGGAAATTCATTAATCATAAGCTGATGATTCAGAATTAGGAAAACTTTCATTTTTTTATGATTTTGTATAATATGTATCCACATAATTTACAGACTTTAAGAAAAGCTACAATCCACTGTCAAGTGTATTAAATCGGGTTTTTATTAATTCCATTTTGAGTATTAGCTTAGCTTAGCTTAGCTTGATTGACTACTCACATCCACCTTTAATTATTGAATCCGAAATGCTTCATCACCATTTTCATTCGTATAAATTAACTAACGCAAGTTTGAGTTGTTTTAAAATGTTTTCAATCTGGAAAATATCATTATAAAAAAATAAAAACATTTCGAATTCCACGATCTCAGGCGTGGCTCAGTAGAACGATTTCCACATCACCAATGGTTGCTACTCCGTGATTAACCGAGGCCATCAGTTTTGTTCAGAGGTCAAATGAATGGAACCTGGGATTGGCCACATTCACAATGCTCAAACCTGATGCTCTCTCTTTAAACATCAATAACGGCGCCGGCCACGTCCTAGTAGTCAATGGATAGATTGGAAAAGGTAGGAAAGGGTTATAGATCAATTTTGTGCTTTAGGACCGAGGTCACCTCTGCATCCTAGCAAAAGAATTTTGGTTTGGAGGTTTGGGTTAAAGGATTTGATCGGGAGAAACTTTTGACTAGTGTGTTCAAAACTATTGTCACTACACTACTGAAATCAAAAAAAAATCTGCCTTTATTTTGAACTATTTACAATGAAATTTATTTCTCAGCAAAAATCAGTACATTTATGCATTAGATAAACTAATTGAAAACGTGTTTAACCAATCACAAATGTTACTGA
This sequence comes from Uranotaenia lowii, assembly GCF_029784155.1. NCBI lineage: Eukaryota > Metazoa > Arthropoda > Insecta > Diptera > Culicidae > Uranotaenia > Uranotaenia lowii. Next base: position 78,021,189 of record NC_073691.1, read on the forward strand.
ACCTTACTCTTTTGATTATTAATTACAAACGCTTAAAAAATTGTATAAAATTGATTGCTTGGTTACTTCTGAATTGGTCGACTATTAAATAATAAAAAGATCAAGTTATTTCAACAATTTTAGCAAAAAGAAAAGTTGATGCAAATAAATAGAGTTAATTTGTAAAATTGTTTGCATAGACAGTTGCTTTTTGTGAGATTACGCTATCACATAAAAGTTATTATTTTTTTCTGATTTTGCTTAAAAAAAACAACGGATAATGGATGAAATTAATCAATTTTTTATTTTATCATGTATTTTGGAAATCTCTTTATTCATTCCATTTTGAGTATTCACGATAATGGCATTCATTCCTGTGAAGGATTTAAAAAGCCAGCGACAATCAGTCATCTGTATTTTTTTTTCCTGAGGGCACATGTTTGATTCTCTTTTGAGATCAAATTTTTCCTGCCTCGTGCGTATCCTTGGATTCAATCCTAGACATCATTAGAGCGTGCAACTCGTCGTTTCCTCTCATAGTACCTATGACTAAATTGTAGAACCTCAATGTAATTTGAGTGTACCCTCTACTGCATACGAGTCCATATATGTCTTCGAAGTTTTATTTTCACATTTTTAAGCAAAACTCAGTACCCTAAAAGAATTCAAACAATTTTAGTAAATCAAAAATTTAGCTAGGTTTCATTGAACCTTAAAAAATGTTATCTTATTTCTTACACTACTCAAACGATAAAAACTATTGAAAATTCTTTATTTTTGCTTTTGGCTGCTTAGTTAGAAATCAATAAATTCATTCCCGATGACGATTTTTTACTCTCAACGAATTTACAGTAAAGTCTGCTTCATTTAATATTGGAACACAAACAATTGCGTGTAGTTCAGTCATTTATTAACGAATTCATAATTTGTTTTTCATACAAATGTAGCATTTTCTTTACTCTTTCATAAAAAAAAAATTAAAAAAATTATTCATTGCTGTTTCAAAGAAATTCTCGTACTTTTCCCGTAATACGGCACATTAGGCGGCGCACACCCTTTTCGTCCACCGTTTTGGCGATTTGATTCCACCAGTTCTTCATTTGAGTCATGTTCCTAACAAGTTTTCCCTTTGCCTTAAGCCTCCGCTTCGTGATTGCCCAGTATTTCTCTATCGGCCGGAACTGGGGGCAGTTTGGGGGGTTGAGGTCCTTCGGTATTTCGCTGACCCCGTTCGTTGCGTACCATTCCATAACCGTTTTGCTGTAATGGCAGCTTGCGAGGTCCTGCCAAAACATTACTGGACGGTCGTGGGCACGAATAAACGGCAGAATCCGTTTCTGTAGGCACTCTTTTTTGTAGACTTCTGATGGCATTGTCTTGTCAGTGAGAAAGACTTTGGTTTTCTGTCCACAACTGCATATCCCCTGCCAAATCATGTACTTGCGGGCGAATTTATCCGCAAACACGAACTTAAATTTTGCAGGTACATCCCTCCGAGCCGTCGCCAAATAAAATTTTTGACCTGGGATTTGCCCAAAGTCCGCCTTCACGTAGGTCTCATCGTCCATCAGAATACATCCGACGAACTTGGTCAGCACTTGGTCGTACAGCTTTCGAGCACGGATTCTGGCCACATTGTTCTGCTGCAGCGTCCGATTTGGCTGTTTGCTGGCTCGGAATGACCTTATTCCTTCCTGGAGACGAATTCGTCGCACCGTACTGTGAGCGGCCTGGAACTTATTGGCCAAATCGCGGTCTGAAAGATTGGGATTCCTCTTGGCGGCCTTGATGACTTTCCCACGCTGTTTCCGGTCGACAGTTCCACTCCGACGCTTCGAATGCGGCTTCCGAGCCGTCGTCAATGTTTCCTTGTACTGCTTGATAACACGCCATACGGTATTTCTGGGCATTTTAAGCTGTTTAGCTAGCTTCGATGCCGACAACAATGGATTTTCAAGAAAACTGTGCACAATTTGATCTCTCCGTTCGGCTTCCATGGCGGTTGTTTACAAAATGCTATCGTTTGGTGTTATGACATAAATACATGGTGAAAGGTAATGAATTTCCCGATACGTGGGTGAAAAAAGTTTCCAAATCCGTCCACTAGGAGCGCCACAATGAGCAAAAGAATTTGTTCCAATATTAAATGAAGCAGACTTTACATGAAGTAGAGAGTTCAAAATTTCGTTTAATGTCGTTCAATTTCGTTTATATGAATAGCATTTTATCCCCGCGAGCAGGTCACATGACGTTTCTGTGGATTAAAGCATTCACAAATAAAGAAGCACTAAGCATTTTAAGCCGACTTAGCTTGTAGTTATGGAATCTTTTTATTCATTGCCCATAAAAAAAGAATTCATAGTCTAATCAAATATAAAAAAAAAGAAAAAAAATTATCCATCTTCGGAAACCTATTTACCTAATGCTTACAAAGCTCTTAAGAAAACTTGTAGTAATAAAGATAAGAAAAACCATTTTTTCAACGATTTACATCGGATTGAAAAATTTTCATTCCGATCTATTCACCCAAAAAAAGGAAAACAAAATTCTCCGCATTCCACTTTCGATTGAACAATAACAGTTGCTATTCTTTCCCCTCTTTTCGGTTTAAGAGTCAATTGCTGCTCCCCGTGTCAATAATCTTACCTCGAAAGATCAATTTTCCATTTAATGGTTTTTAATTTCCTTGGCGCCGTCCGTCGTTTGGTTTGGTTTGTGATTTTAAACCATCGTCCCGCTGCTGCTGGATTGAAACATTTTGCCCGGAAAAGTTATGGTTAAGTCCCCTCGAATTTTGCGTTTGATAATCTTTCCCTCCGGTTTCGAATTTTTGTGTATCCTTCACAGGAGTTGGGGGTTTGTTTGTCAATTTTTCGACTCATTGTTAGATAGGGGATTGAAATCTTCCTTCATGTTTCGAATTTTGAAAGTGAACGTTTTATCGAGAATACATGCGTTTCTTTCGGCTTATTTAATAAACTCAAGCTAACAAGATTGACATGAATTAATGTCATAGAGATTTATCATCCGATAAATCGATTGAGAACATAACTTGGTTAGGTTTTGAGACTCAATCTGACATTCAATTTTGATGAACAGTTTTAAATTTTTATTAATATTTCTACACCTATTTAGGTCATACTGGAGGTGATTGGAAATCTGTATTTCTCAAACAATTCTTAATGCCTTTCAGTATCGACTGAATCACTGCAAAGCTGTGTTAAATAATGAATCCGATTTGCATCCCAAATGGTGTTTTGCATGTTAACAAATTATGATCCTCCAGACAGGGTCGTTTGAAGAAAATTTGATTATCGCTTCCCTCTCGCCCAGGTGGTGATGATGATGCCGCGGTTATTCCAAGGTTCGGGATAATAAATATGTCATAAAGTGCAAACAACACCGAACAGCAGCAAAATCATCCATCAGATTCACAGGTGCAAGGTAGCTCCTCCGTCAGCTCGTTGGAACCGGAAAGGCCAATTTACGGTCCCGGCAAATCCTTGCAATCCGGAACAGCTACCCGGAGAGGACCGACCGAAGCACTGCTGCTGGAAGGAAGCTAGCTAATTATCACTTCAAAAGCAAAAGCCATCAACGTTACATCTTCCACATTGTGCTGGCGAGACGGAAACCTGTCATGATGGTATGCAGAATTTATTCCGGAGTTTCTGGAGCAGCACACGCTCTAAATTCCTCCCCCTGTTCGTGGGTATGAACCCTTGTAATGTGGAGTAAAGAGAAGACCCCGCGGAGGATGCTGCCAATTAGCCATGGAAGATGTGCAAACAAAACAAACACTCACGCTTGGCACCGCGCCGCCTCGCCGCTCTATAACATCATAATCCATCAACAGAAACACCTCGCGTTTTGTATACTGGCGGGGGGCAGTCGTGTACTACGTGATGGGAAAAAAATAGAATATCAAGTGTTCGATCTCAACTATTTTGGTCGCCCCGTTAAAAATACCGCCTTAATGTACATACTAGCCATCTGAACAGTTTGACCACCGTTGACATAATGATGCCAGTTCATTCTATTGTGGAATTTATTAAATAAAATTTCTTTAAGTTTCGAACGTTCCCGAAATAAGTTGTTCCTTTTTCCTAATCCGCTAGGGTCTGCCCAAACATTGGTGCCGTGACAAGGATGGGAAAGCTCCGCTGTGTGGCAGCGGCTTAAAGAATACTGCCACTGGGATACTGGTCCATGTCGTACGAGGCGACTTATCCAGTACTTCCCAGATACGTTTATCTCATATTTCTGTCTATTAAAAATCAATGAGGTTGTATCTGGGAGGGGGGGGAAATAGGTCAATGTCAATTGTAACATGCAGATTTCAGAATTGTTTTCAGTTCGGAATTGTGTAAGCCAATCACGGTGTGTTTCTAGAAGATGTTTAAAAGAAAAAAAAACAGTTGAGTATGGTGGGGTAAAAGTACGACCTTAGTGCTATCCTATTTTTAGAAAATTTTGCAGTTGTTTTTCCAAAAAACCAAGAACAGCATTGGATTCCTTCGACTTTTATCTCTCTTTTAAAAAATTACTAAGATAATCGATCGACGCATTTGATAGCAGTAGTAAAAATGCCTAACTGCTATCGAAACGTACTTTTACCCCACCTCTGGGGCAAAAGTTCGAATGATGTGGGGTAAAAGTACGACCATTCAGAATTCCACAATTCTGCATGAAGTCAAGGGGAAAATTATTTCATATCAATCTTTGCTTACAGCAGTAACTTCTGTGTTCGCTTCTGATACAAATCCTATATATGTGCGAACAATCTGTGCGAATTTGGAGTTCTCCACTAATTGTCCATATTCATCAAATTTACGAAATCCAGTTCTCATCGTATTTGAGCAATTTTTCGCGCGAGCAAGTCTTTATAGAAACAAAAATATGCGCTGATGTTCCCAGTGAATTTTAGAAAGAAGTTGAAACTTTCGGTTCAGATTTACTTCAGTAGACCCTGTATATCATTCGTACTTTTGCCCTTCAAGGTATCTTGTGATTCACAGTTTATTGTGCAAATCAGAAATATATTAATTAAATTCTTTCTTCGGCATTTGCTAGTGGTTGAAAACAACTAAACAGACACACTAAGACTTTCATTGAAAGCCAGAATTTTGATTGCTCAAACATGTTTGCCGTTATTTTAAATATTACATCATTTGGGCGAAAAAGCTGCTTCACCTAATTTTTCGGTGTATTTTTAATTTTTCCAAATAAAAATAATGTCTGGATGAAGGCAGTCCAAATCACTATCAATCCACGCCAGAGTTTTGAATTTTACTGTTCTCGGTCTGTGATAATCTCAAAACTTACTTTTACCCGACTCGTACTTTTGTCCCACCTTACCCTAACTCTATTTTTTCAGAAATTGAAAATTTAGCCTTTTCTGAGTCATTTCCAGGCAAAATTAAAATATTTGGTCGGTGGGTCCCCATACGATTTGATTTTTTTAAGATTTTCTGTCTATTTTTAATAATTTTCAATCTGAAAAAATATTCACATGCTATGGAAAAGCAATGTTTTTCTCAAAAAAAAAAAATTTTTTTTCATTTTTTTTCAAGTTTTGGTCATTCTGAAACATAAAAAAAATCCACGCCAAGAATGATTGGTGATTCGGATTGAAAAACTTATTTTATAAGAAAATTTTATTTGAAATTTATCATTTGGAATATCCTCGTTATAATTGGTGTACTCCAAATGTAACTTAAATTTATATTCATATGCGTATATCTTGGAAAACTAATTGTGGGTTAATGAAATTTAAAGATACATGAATAACATCTGAATCAAAGCAATCGAAAGATTCCTATTAATTCAACCACGGTAAATGAAAAGTTTATAGACCGGTATTTCGATAGCAACTTACTTCCTTCTTCAGTGAGCGTTTTCGATCGAAAGGTAGTAAGTTGCTATCGAAATACCGGTAGTTGAACTTTTCATTTACCGTGGTTGAATTAAAAGGAATCTTTCGATTGCTTTGATTCAGTTGAATCATTCAACCAAGTAGGCTCATAACACAACAGAATGAATAACATCATTCCAACATCCTTTGATTGTTTCCCAACGAAATATAATTTTTTTTTCAAACTTATTGTTTGAGTTAATTCCATAATATTTATGCATGTGCATACGCATTTTAGCAAAGATTTTTTTTTATGATACAACTCGTTTATGGCATTTTTTAATTACTTTTACCTCAGATTAAAATCTAAGCAGACCAGTTTTTAATAGAATTTAAAATAAAAAATAAGTTAAAAGTAAAAGTAATTGCACTGAAATTTGTACATCTTCGGCTACATAACTTTTTTATTTTTTAATTTTTTTTAATATAAATAACGTTTATTTAAAACTAATGTTCGGGTTTATAATAATTTACATTTTGTGTCCTGTTTTGTTTCTTCTTACAGCATTTACAACACAAGTCAAAAAGGATTTTTTCAACAAATATTCAACTCATTACCGAAACTACAAAACCATTTCACTTTGTTCCATCTCATTTCTCTAATTTCTTTTTTAAAAATATATTTCAATTTCAAATTACTTTTTTTCATATTGAAGGTGAATAAATTTTCTATCAATCATCCGAATTTCAATTTTACGTAAGAATTTGAATACTGTTGATATTTTTTAATTAATGAATCAAAGATAAAAAACTTTTTTTTTTTCAAGAAAAGTATCAATCTCATCGACGGTTTAAGACCAAATTTTTGCATCTTAAATACTTTAGTTTTTATAGATTTCTATGGTTCATTCAAACTTATGTTATTAAAAAAAATTATTTCTAGAGGTTTTTACCACAACAGGTGTAAAATTGTAGAAATTATATATTTTTTACTGTTACATACATAAAAGTTTCATCAATGTTCTAATCTATATATATAAAAATGAATTTCTGTCTGTCTGTCTGTCTGTCTGTCTGTCTGTCTGTTCCCTATAGACTCGGAAACTACTGAACCGATTTGCGTGAAACTTGGCAGGTGGGGGTATTGGAAGTCGGGGAAGGTTCCTATTATGGTTTGAGACCCCTCCCTCTCTCATGAAGGGAGGGAGGGGCCTCCCAAACAAAAGACAATTTTTTGCATAACTCGACAACCCATCAAGCAAATGGTACCAAATATTGCATGGGTTGGTATTTGGGAACGAGGAATATTTCTATGAATATAAGGTACCCCTCCCTCCTCTCAGTGGGGTAAAAGGAAGGGGGGAGGGGGTCTACCTTAAAAATTTTCATATAACTCGAAAACTAATCAAGATATTGGAACCAAATTTGGCACGGGAAGGTAGTTGGATACGAAAAATATTTCAATGATTATTTGAGACCCCTCCCTCTTTCCAGTATAAAGGGGGAGGGGCCTCTTTCATATTTTTTTACATAACTCAAAAACTAATAGAGCAAATGGAACCAAATTTGGCATGGGAGGGTAGTTGGATACGAAAAATATTTCTATGATTATTTGAGATCCATCCCTCTTTCCATTAGGGAGATATAAAGGGGGGAGGGGCTTCTTTTTATTTTTTTACATAACTCAAAAACTAAATAAACAAATCGAACCAAACTTGGCATGGGCGGGTATTTGGAAGCGTGACATGTTCTAATGATTGTTTGAGACCCCTTCCTTCTTCCAGCGGGGAGAAAGGAAAGAGGGAGGGGAGTTTCATACAATTTTTACTGCATAACTTAAAAACTACAACAGCAAATGGAACCAAATTTGGCACGGAACGATATTTTGGTACGAGAAATGCTTTTATGAATATTTGGTATCCCACACTCCTTCAAAGAGGTGGATGAAAAGGAGGAGGAGAGGTCTCCCTTACAATTTTTGGTATAATTGGAGAGTTGATCGAGCAAATTAAACCACATTTGGCATGTGGTATGTGTTTCTATTATAAATTGAAGCCCGGCCTTTTTTCAACGGAAAGATATAAAGGGGGAAAGGGGGGCTCCCATACATTTTTTTTTGCTTAACTAGAGAATTTATCGAGCACATGAAACCAAATTTGGCATCAAAAAGTATTTGAGTACAAAAAATACTTTTTCTTGGTAAAACAATACCTTTCTTGCAGTAGGATGATAGAATTTTAAATATAGGAACGGAATAGGAGGCTTAATTTAACTTTTTTTTACAAAATCCGAGAAATGGACAAAACTTAACATGGAAAATCATTTTGTTAGAGACCCTTACGCTTTACAGTGTAGAGAGGAGAAGGAGGGGGCTCCATATACATTTTGTTGTAAAGCTTAAAAACATATCAACCAATGGAACTACATTTGATATAAAAGGATTTTTGGGAACGAACAAAAAATGGGTATGATTATAAAAGATCACGACCTCCATTCAGCAGGGGGTGAAGAGAAGGACAGGTGAAGGGGCTCTCTTTTCAGTTTTTTAGCATAAATCCAGAACATATCAAGCAAAAAAAAACCATATTTTATAAGTTAGATTGTTTGCGTACGATTAATTTGAGACCCTCTAGACAGATTAAAATGATCAGATCTTTAACACAAATTCATAGGGCAAGATTCTGAATATTAGATTTAGTTATCTTTGTGTTGCAATTCGAAACTCAAGCTGCAGCTCTCATTTTATGGCGGTTGCTTATGAATTATGTATTAATTTGATTTAAAATAATGGCAATAATACAAGACAAATTTGAACAATTTTTGAAAATATCATTTGAATTTGAAAGGTGTAGCAAAGCACACCGGGTCAGCTAGTAACTAATAAAGAAGAACGGCAGTGAGTAGAGTAACTAAAATAAGAATGGGAAGAACAAAACATGAAGAATCTTACACGTTTCAGATTAGTTTGCTATCGATCATTTGCATTTTTTTTTTGCCTACAATACTGTTGATTTTTGTAAATTTAAGATCGACAAAAAGATAGAAATGCATTTTTTTTGGATTAATTTCAAATTTATTACAGTTTTAGACTAGATTCATCAATTTAAAAAAAATCCTACAAACTTTAAAATTCAATTTTGAACAAAGATTTCAAGAGATAATTGTAATAATATAGTGGGTTGAAAACTGTAGAAGGTAGGATTATTTAACCTTAAAATTAATGCTTGCTCTTTGAATAAAATTGAAAAATCACAGTGTACAGAAGGGTTACCAAAATTAGGCATAAAAAAAGAAAATAAACGGTTTATAAAACACTCCAGGCTTATAATGATCATTTTATCGCGAGAAAGTAACATGCCAATTTTAAAACTGCTGTAGTGACTTGCATTGAGCCTGAAGTGCGAATGGCATTTAAGACATTTGACTCAGGAGAAGAATAAAAACTGAAATCTCATCAAAAATTGTTTTTAACAGATCGTTTACTTTTGAATATGAAATTTCATAATTTTTAAAAGCTTAAATTAAGACAAACTTTTCTAATCCAGATCGCATCACGATAAGCGTTATCACAAAAAAATTATAGAGGTTCTTAGTATGAACTGATTTTTTTAATCATTGAGCTTTTTTAATAAAACTCCCTCCAGTGTTTCCACAATCAGAAAATCTAAAGATAATGAATTCAAATTATTCCAGATAATTCAAATAATTTCAGATAATTTGACCCTCTGAAACTGCTGACAGGATTCCCCAGCTGATTATTTGAATTTAGGATTAAAAGATATTGTTATGCAATTTTCTTCGTTTTAATAGCTCTGTTCCTAGTTTGAAATAGTTTTTAAAAAATTTCAAAGTTATTTATATGATTGTTGAGCTACCAGTTCAATTTAAAAATATTGAAAGTAAGAACTAAGAGAATTAGCACCTCTGAAATAAAAAAAAAACTTTAAAATATATGCATATTTTTCAAAGATTTCAAATAGAAAATTTTCAAAAAAAAATTTGTATGGGGGGTCACCGACCAAATATTTTAATTTTTGGTGGAAATGATCCGGGAAAAGCTCTTCTTTCTGCCAATGCAAAAATTAGTGTTACTTTTTTTTTTTTCTTTAAGTCCTTCTACGAAACACACCGTGCAATGTTTTGAATCTGAATCGGTTTTGAAATCTTGCTGGTATTTTTGAACTTTTTGACCTATTTTCTCTCGGGGAGGATATGCCAATAGTGTGTATTGTCAAACATGCATTTGCACAAGCTGTATTCTTCCATATTTATTTTCTTGTTTTGCCAATTTGGAAAATGATCTTTCATTCAACAAATCTCTTTGCTTTCCTGGTAACTCTTTCAATAAAATCTCTACACATGTGATTCTTGAAAGTGAAGCTCTTTCATGTACACATAGCTTACAACCAAATGGGATTTTCTGTTTTTTTTTTTTTGGCAATCCGTTAAGATTGGCCAAGTTGAAATCTTATAAAATATTGATCTACCTACATAAATTACATCAGTAATATTTGTGACATCAAATAAATTCTTCGTATTTTTCCTTGTATTAACACAAGTGTCCAGTGCCTTTTATCTATCAGTTTGGTAACACCCTCTTGTGAAAGTAAATGGCCTTTCAGAAATAGATATTTAATTTTAAAAAATCGACCTGGTACTTCAATCACGTAAGCCGTACAAATGTCGCTTTCGAGGAACAAATGTTCAAAAATATGTTAGATAGCCGAAAAGCTTTCAAATTTCTCATATCTAGTTGGAAGTCAAAACTAATATCGCATGTCGACAGTTATTGCTGTTTAACCCAATATGTGTAACTTTTCTTATATTGACACATGTGACAAGTTCACTTCAGCTTCAGAATGGTTACATATGTAGGGGAGAATGAGGATACTTGATCCCTAAGGATACTTGATTCCTTAGCTATATCTCGAAACTGGAATGTCTTATATAGATCACATGTTCTAGAAAAATGTGCCAAAATGAGTAAAATAACAATGCTTGTAGTATTAAAAATTTTAACAAAATAATTGTTTGAGTAATTGAACTTTGTTTGAAAAATTTCACAAAATGTAACTAGAAAATCTTTTTTCATCACTTTAAAATGTTCCTTACATGGGAAAATTATGAAAAAAAATATTTGTTCCAATGTATCAATCGTTCGAGCGTAAAATGAACTTCATAATGCCATATTTTCAAAGCAATGGAAAACTCTCAACTTTTTCAGAAAAAGTTTTCTAAAATGTTGATTATGGGTACAATTGATCCCGTAGAATTGGGTACAATTGATCCCCCTTCCAAACGGCATATTCTTCTTCTGAATGGATCGTTATGATTGCTGATTACGAAACTACTAATATTTATCTAAAAACTAATACTTATCAAACACTTGTCTGAAGAAGAGAGCAAAAATAATTAATTTTCTCTTAATTATATAAAATAGCGCCTTTAAGTATGCAATGTTATAAGCGTTGAGACAAAGTTATAGAATTTTCTTCTTATGTCTGCTATAAATTGTGAAATGAGAACAAACATGACCAAAATAGTCAATTAACATTCTATCTTGAGGTTTTGTTTGATTTTTAAACAAGGATTAGGGCTTCCTGAATAAAAGATCAAGTCTCCTTCAATAGGGGATCAAGTCTCCCCTAACTTCAGAAAAATCGCAATTTATTTACTCCCACGAAAATGCTTCTAGCTCATCAACGGGTTCAAGTATCGTTCTAATTTTTGGAGCATAGAAATTTGAAGTTTCAAGCTGTCAGAAAATGTCAAAGACGGCGAGTTGCTAAATTTTTCCAAAAAGATATGGTGAAAATAAGACAAGGGGATAAAGTATCCCCACTCTCCCCTATGGTTTAGAAGAGTTGAATTTCTTATTTCATTTTCTGATGTTTCGTTATCCTACGCCAGTCCTGATTCTGGAATTCACTACACTAATTTCGTGCAATCACATGTGCTTTCGTAAATATCGCTTAAACTAAAAATAATTTTTAAAATTACTTGTTACTGTACAGATAGCAAAAGGGCTTTAAAATCATTTCCCACGTCCAGTTTATAGATATATCGCAAGGTTATGAAAAAAACCTTCCTGTAACATGGGATTGCTATGTATCAAAATTCACCTGCTTATGCACTCTTCAAAGCTGCATTTTAAATTTCACTTTAAAGAAACTCATAGTAGTTATCTGACTAGAGCACTAACTGGTCTGTAAAAAAAAACTTTGTATAATGAATCTTCTGTTTGGTTTAACTATGATTCCGAGATAATAGGCACTACCTATATTTTCCTTCCATCTAGTGTGTGATTGCCCTTTTTTTCATCTGACTACATTTAATATGTATGTCTGAATTTAAGTTAGAAAGTTATAAAAAAAATCATTTCAAATGTAATTTTGAAAAGCGCAAATGCTTGAAATCGCTATGTGGATAGGCTAAATGCCAACTTAAATCAGATCTTTTTTTTTAAGCCCCCACTGTAGCATCCTGGTCAGAGCCTGCTCTGATCATTGTAAAATCAAATCTCCTCAAATAATTTATGATTCTTAAGATTCTTTCCAACTTATATGTAACTCTCGTTCGCTTTACAACTTTTCTGTACTCTGCCTATCATGTATGTAATAATTGAATCAAATTCTAAGAATTCTAAGTAACATTATGTCATACTTTATCCATATGAGCTTTAATGCTTAAAAATCCCTATGTGGATAGGCTTTATGCCATATTTTGTCAAGAATACCCATGTGGATACCCGAGCAGACTTTTATGGCAAAATTATAGCAAATTTTGCTATCACGCCCTGAGAGTTTAATTTGCTCTCATTTTGCTTGACATAAGGTGGTACACAGCAAAAACGAGAGCAAAAATTTTCATACATGGTTAGCAAAGTGATACCAAATTTTGCTAAAAGTGAGACCATAACTACACCTCGTTTTTCGAGAGCTTGGAAAGCAAAATGATGCCAATATAAAGCATCACATAATTCTCAATGATAGCAAAGTTTAGCATCATCGTGATATCGAAATTTTCAAAAATACGACAGCAAAACGAGGTATAGTTAGGCTCTCGATAAAAACATAATATGGGAGTTCTAAGCAATCCGTGCATTAAAATTTTGCTTTTATATTTGCTATGTAACACGAGTCAACTCAAAAAAAGAGCAAATTAGTCTATCAAGACGTGATAGCAATATTTGGCCAAATGTTTGCTCTAAAGTTAGCTCAAGTCACCAGAAACGCCTACATGTATGCAACGTTTTAGCAAACTATATATGGAAATATGTAAGGTACACCGGGGTAAGTGAGGACGATGGCAATTAAAACAATACTGTGCACTAATTTTTATCTAAACTTTAAATGCAGAATTTTAAATTTACTTGTAATGTATCCAATAACTGTAAATGAGATACGTTTCCGTCAACAACAGATGTAGACCTAAACAATTTTTTTTCTCCAAACTCTACCTGGGGTAAGTGGGGACGGTTTTATACAGACTTGAAGTTAACACATTTTTATTTCCGTCATCCAATAAAAACTAGCTATTTTAGGATCATGAAAATCAAGAAAAGTACCTTTTAGGGAAGAATGCCACTCAGTGGTAAGTTCCTGGCAAAAAACATGAAAAGTACCTACTTGTTTGTTCAGGAATGAGTATAGATTTTCGATGAAATCGGATCTCGTGTGTTGCTATATAAAAAACACACAATATCATCATTTGATATCATTTGAAGATGCGATACTAATAGTATCATGAGCTATAGCTTTGAAACTACCAGCCTTACTTAAACTTTATCATCACTCATAGTATTAATTTTAAGGATGTACAATATTCTGTTTTCCGGTTTTATACAGATGATAGTCTTCCGAACTTCTTCAAATTCCAAATTGAAACTTAACTAATGGAAATGATTCCCGTCCAAGGTTAAATGATGTTACATAACAATTACCAAGTTCACAGTCCACACCAGAATTATTCTCTGATCCTTTTCATTTAATAAAATAAGATTTCTTAATTGTAGGATCATTACAATATGATGAAATGTTAAAAACTCGGTAAAGATAATCATAATTACAGCAACATTAACTGAATATTCAATCAAAACCTTCATAACAGTATAAAGTGTGATCACATTTAAAACTGTATTTTTTTTTGTGAAAATATTGAAAGATAAGCTTTTTAAAAAAGTCACAAATCACATGACAAATTAAACGTGTTAATATAAATCGGAGGTAGATTACAATTTACCAGAAGTGTTGGTTATATAAAAATGCGCCTGCAGGTATGCAGCAATACTGCTGATATTCGTATGTTAATGATTAGTACAGTTAATTCTAATTGAGAGGGCATTGTGATCACAACAGTACAGCTAGCAACATCATAAAAAATAATTTAACCGATCTTTAAGCTGAAGGTAATGCAAGTCTCTAGATTTAATTCATTATCTTTGTATCCCAAAATTGAATTTTTTTTTTCCAGTATTTTCATCCGGTTGGATGATTCATCCCATACAATTGTTTTCAAAGGTCTCTATCTAACCCTCTTAAACAAGGTTAGATACAAATCTTTGAAATCCATTTAGCGATACAAAGATCATGAATGAAGAGAGATTTTACATCGCCTTCAGCTAGAAGATCGATTAAATCCCGAGCAGACTTTTATGGCAAAATTATAGCAAATTTTGCTATCACGCCCTGAGAGCCGAATTAGTTCTCATTTTGCTTGACATAAGGTGGTACACAGCAAAAATGAGAGCAAAGATTTTCATACTTGGTTAGCAAAGTGATGCCTTATTTTGCTAAAACTGAGAGCCGAACTACACCTCATTTTCCGAGAGCTTGGAGAGCACAATGATGCCAATATAAGGCATCACATAATTTTGCCTGACATCAAAATTTGGCATTATTTTGCTTTCAAAATTTTAACAAAACTACAGCAAAATGAGGTATAATTTTGTTATCCCTGTTTAAAAATTGCATTTTATTTTTGCTATGTTCTACCTTAAGTCAACCGAAATGAGAACGAACTTGCTGATCAAGGCGTGATAGCAAAACTCAATCTTACAATTTTTTTTCGAGTCACCAGAGTCGCCTTCAGTTATGCAACGTGTGAGCAATTTATAGCGTATATCGTCTTCTCAAATGCAACGAAAAAAAAACACCGCAATGCATTATAAATATCGCTGCACTTATGTTAGCATAAATTGAGGCTATTTACATTTCGTTGAAGCTAATGTCAAAACTTGCTCAGTTAATTTGAAGTTGAGGAAATTAGAAAAAAAAGTTGTGTTCGAGCTATCAGTTTTGCAATTGCGTTTCGTAAACGTTTTGAGCTTTCCTAAAACAGCATAGCCAAATGTCAAATATTCAACATCGCGATAGAATTTAGTTTCAAATTATATTGTTTGCTTCATTTACGAATAATTTTTCAAATTTAAGCGTATATTAAAGTATTCAGATGAAAAGAAAGTTAAAAAATTGTACTGATCTACTAGTTTCAGTAAAAAAGAAATCAAGTGCTAAGCATACATTCTGGCGTTTAGGATCTAGGCAGTTACGTTATATTTTTAAGCGATTTTTTCCGGGAATTTAAAACCATATTTATGTCATAAATATAACGAAACCGATGATTTATGCCCTTGTACCCTTTTGGTATAATTTATTCTGATTATCAATAAATAACTATTTAAATAAAATCCAATTTTGAAAAATTCAGGTTTGTTACAAATTCCATTTTTTTTTAATTCAAAAAATATATTTATACTTAATTTTGATTAAACTTAATGAATTCAAACTAAAATATTGTCATTTAAAATCGCTTAATTCATGTATAATAATGGAACCGAATGTTTTATCTAATGAACCATAAGATCACGACATTAAATTGCAAGATGGTCATAGTAATATGCATACATTGAGGCGTTAATTAAAATTGATAACAAATTTATGGAAAAAGTAAATTTTGGGAAAATCACTCTCATTATTACATATTTAGATCTTTTATGTAATTTTTAGTCCCATCTAATCACAAACATTGTCCTGCACTAAATTATCAACTTTTGTAAAAATTGGCAAAATCGTGTAAAAACAAACTAAAAAGTTCACAAAATTACATCTTACTTTGATGAGCGATAACTTTCATAAGGCTCAAAATAACGGCTTCAAATCCATTCAGTAAGAAATTGTTTCAAGCATACAATTCCATAATGTTTCTATTCAGATTGCTCGCTTTTAATGAATACGTGCTGGTTGTACCAGTGATTGCCAGTAAAGTAATCAACTGAAAATAAGAGAGGCACTTAAGTTCAGAATTATGCTACCGAGCAAACTATTATGACATAATTATAAAACAATAATTCAAAACAAGTGCATTCAACCCAGTTGATTCATCATTATTCATTAAAAGAAAAGCTTTGCATCTTTCCAAAGGGGCCAAACGTACACAGAAATTAGATTTCCGACGGACTCAAACTCAACTGCAGCAGTAGAAAAATCGAAAATCCGACTAACCCGGATTGTTAATTTGCTAATTCTTAATGGATTAGTTACAAAAAAAAATCTTACTTACGATTTTCCTTGGAGCTGTTTACGTTTGCAGCCTTTATAAGCACCCCTAGACAGGAAGCAGGAAGAGGAAGTCAGGCGGAATTGTAGAAACGACACGTCGTATGCCTTTTGAAGCGAGGCCAACATCTTTCCAGGGACAGTTTCGAAGCGTCTCTAATCCATCCTGAAACTGTTGATTGGATAGGGTTTATCATCTTAGAAGTGTGAACCTGTAAAATTAAGAAACATTATTATTAACTGTTAATTAACTTACCTCCTTAGATACATTAGCCCTAACTGCGTTCAATTCTTGCCGTTCCGACCAATTGGCATTAAACAGCACAACAGGATTGCATCTATCCAACCACTGGATTCGTCGAGAACGGTTAGCGAATCCGGACAATCGACAGATAAGACCTTAAAAGAAAAAATTAAATCAAAACAAAACTAACCTTACTACAAATAACTGGTTGGAACTTAGTTGGAACGATGTGGGAAGTTCACGGTCTTTTTAAAACAAGAACACCACAGCTCCTTCCTCGGCACACACTCGTTAACAGTTCAGCCCAAAATCAATTGGCCAGACGATTTCTAGGGAACCAGCAAAAGAAACCGATCCGCTTGATGAACTTTTTTGGGTTTGTTTTGGTTATGTCGTTTCGTTTGACGTTTGAAAAACGTGGTTGCCAGTATGCTAGATTTTATTTTCTTGTGTGTCGGAGTCCAGAGATGGACTCTACTGTACGAAGGCATATCGAATTCGTCGAGTTCAAAGAGACTAGAAGTCTAGCATAACAGTTCAGAAAGGCGACATTACCATATGAAAAAAAATCAATAATATAATCATCATGAGTACCCGCGCTTGTACTTTGTTTTATAAATTCGATTTCCTATCTCAAACTGGGAGAAACTACATGTTGATATATTCTGATGGGAAGGAAATGTTGTCAATAAACTATTGTCGCGACAAGTTTGTGCCTTGCTTTTCCTAATATTTCAAAATAAAGCTATGAGTTCAATTTTTTAACGCTACGTTTTTTTCACGTTCTGCGAAACAGTGACAATTATGATTATTTCTGTAGTCTATGATTTTAACTTAAAGCACATACATATTCTCGATATCATTATAATGTCAATACCTACTTCATTTTAACTACATGTCGCTCAAGGTGTGTATGTATAATGTTTAAAAAAAAACCTTGTAAAATGTCCTAGACTATTCCCCAATTCGGATGCAATAAAAGACACAGGCTTGTTACTAGATACACAATCAGAATCCAACTGGCGCTTTATTCCAAAAACCCAATTATTATCGAGCTGTATTGTTTGTTATTAGATATGGTGCTGACACACGTTCAACGCGAATGTCAGACACTACACCTTGATGTCACGTTTATAAGATTAATTTCTACATCCAATTATGCACTGAAAAGTGCACTTGGCAACACTTTAGAAAACGTTAAAACGGGACGCCTACCATTTTGAGGCAAAGAAGGCAAGGGGTAATAAATTTTCTCAGTGGTGGAGGGTGGAGACGGAACGCTCTTTGACAGTCAGTTGTCGCCCTCATGCCTACGATTACGATTGCCTATCAAGAAATATATTACATTTAATAATTTAAACTTAGCTTATAGCTATTGCATGAAAAACTACATTCATTAGTATAAGAAACATTTTTATTTGCTATCAAACAATGAGCAACTACACATAAAAGTTTCGAAAATAAAATTAACTTATGGTAAACTTAGAAGTGGTTCTTCGTTTTACCAAACAATGCGATCGTTTATACATTTGGATAGGTGTTGTCGTTTTTCGAAACTTTCGTATTAGATAGAAATAAAATCCATGGACATTTTAAATTTGATTTTTGATGATATTATTCATTCTATCACTATCAAAATAAATTAAACTAATCTAATAGCTTATTTTAATAAACAATTATTATTATTATTAGTATTATATTTATTGCGCTATTTGAGTGATATTTCAAATAAGCACATAATCTGTCAAAGTAAGAAACTTTTTGGTATAAATAAATACGAATGCAAAAAAAAGGAAATCCTACTACAGAGGCTAAATTGTTTTTTAATATTTTTTTTTCCTGGAAACATGTTTCGTTAGTTTAAATCACTGAAATTTTCAATAATTTGCTTCAAGTTTTTATTTTCTTTTAAGGTTGAGAAATTCAATGCTACACGGATGTTGGTCATGTTGGTGAACTTTATGTAGGATAATGTACTAGAACTGGAAATAATAATAATAATAATAAATAAAAAAAATATATATAGTTAAATTTAATACAATATTTGTCCGTTGGTAACCCTATGCACTTTTGGTCTGAAACCCATAGCAACGCGAACGCGCGTCCACTCGCGTTTTCCTCTGCCCACCCGAGTATTTTAAACGTGACGCGCGGGTATCACTCGCTATAAATAAAGCAACCTGTTCGCTTAAGACGTCATTCTGAAATCGGAGCCCGCATAATCAAATATCATACCCTGAATCGTGAATATTATTCTGTTCTGATTACATGAATAGTGACTATTCCAGTAATCGTTCTTAAATCTTTTAATTTTTAACAACTTTTTCATCTTTTATGTGTCTTCGCTTGGAATGATTGAAAAATATTTTTGAAAGATAAGAGCAATAATCCGTAAAAATAAACTCCGAATACATCCGAGTGTGACGTGTGTCTCCGCTGCCAACAAACCAAAAAACAAATGGCGTGTTTTGGTTGCTTGAAAGTGTTGGAAAGTGAAAGGCCAAGTGAAAATCGAGCGTAACAGGCCAGAAAATCAGCTGCTTATTTCTGTACGGAGAAAAATTCAATCTCCGGAACACCGGTAAAGGAATAAGCCAGAAGCATTCGCCGCGATGACGCCCGATTTGAATCTCGAGTTCGAGAACTCGCCGCACCAGCAGCAATATTCGGCCCAGAACCCCATCGAACAGTACGTGCTTCTTTCGAAAACGGCCCGAGGAGCAGCCTGTCTGGAGCTGATCAAACAGGTTCTGGAAGCGCCCGGAGTGTACGTTTTCGGGGAGCTGTTGGTTTTGCCACGGATCGCTGAGGTGAGATTTTCTCGACTTCCGGTTACTTTCAAGATAATTCAATGTTTGTTTTTCATCCATAGCTGGAGACCGGTCCAAATGCCAGTTATTACAATACTTTGAAACTTTTTGCCTACGGAACGTACCGAGAGTATCTAGCCAACGAAGGCCAGCTGATTCCGCTGACTCCGGTTATGCGCAAAAAGCTCCATCCATCGTTTATTTTACCATCGTTTCGTTGGCCATCAAAACTAAATGCATCCCGTATAAAGAACTGCTAGAGGAGTTTGACATTAAAAATGTTCGGGATCTCGAGGATCTGATTATTGAGGCCATCTACGGGGACATTATCCATGGCAAGCTGGACCAAAAGAACAAACAGTTGGAGGTTGATTATGCGATTGGGCGGGACATTCGCACCGGCAATATTGCAGAAATCGTGGGAACCCTACAGGAATGGTGCGGCTCTTGCGAGACGGTTCTGGCATGCCTGGAGAACCAAATCGACCGGGCAAATTCGGAAAAACAAAAACGCCTGAAACATAAAGATGCAATCGACACTGAGGTTAATTGATAAATTTCTTACCGAGTCTACCCAAACTACTAATTATTTGTACTTTTACAGATCGCCAACCTCAAAAAGCTGATCAAGGTCCAGGCCGGAAACGATTCGGACGAGGCGATGGCCATCGAGTCGGGCCGGGAGATGTCGGTCGGGAATCCGGATCCCCGCAAAAAGTCCACCAAATCGAAAAGCCTCAAAGTGAGCGGTAAGTCCTGGTTCAAAAATTTCTCATGAGCTAAATGATTGCCGCAGTGGGCGCACGCATTTTGAGTGTGTTTGGTGATGTCCCTTTCCCCCTTAATGATAACTACATACTACTACTGCTACCGGTTCCGGGTTTGGTCTCGGTTTTGTTTGGAAACGTTGAGGAGTGCAAACAAGGTTGACCATATTAATGAAACTCTAGAACTAACAATTAAAAAAAATAACTGAGGAGAAATAGACGAAACATTTCTCGATAAAACAAGCTAAGCGTTTAATTTGTTCTTAAATTTATTCTAAGTTTGTGTTGATTGGGTTGAATTTTTATTTTTGTGGTGTTTGGTGTCTGGGTAAAGTTTGGTGTAAAAACCATCAGAAAGAAATCACCTCCATTCCGAATTAACAAGTGGTTTTGTCAAGTCATGTATGCTCCGTTAAAAATCAGGTGGCAGTTCTTGTTTGTGAAATCTGCAACCAAATGTTTTTTTGTCTTTCATCTAAATCCCATAACAAAATTAATTCTTGGTTTTTGAGTTTTTTCAATTTAAATTACCCATTGAGAAATTTTCTGTATATAGATTAACCAGACTTCCTCAAATGAAATCTTGTGTGTCAAAACTTTTATTAGTTTTATTTTATTTCATTTCCTTCTCTTGTCTGGTTGTCTTCAAACTGCAGGTCGTAAGGTAATTAGTTGCAATTGATAATTTTTTTTTAAATTTTAAATGTTTTTTAAATGAATTTATAGACAGACCAGAATTGGACAAACATCTGGAAACGGAGCTCCCAATTACGCAGACGACGAAGAAGATAATCCAGCAACGTACACCATACAGGATGGCACACGGCGTAAATCCCTCGAGTGAAGACTTCCAACTGTTCTCCCAGCCTCTACCTAAACACCTTCATCAAGAAGTCTTCCATAATCGTCAGCTCAATCCAGTCCAAGTAAGATGCTAAGTCCAATGGCCATCTTCCCAGTAATCCTAATCAACCTGAAACGCCAGTCCGGTTCTGGAAGTAATCATTCTGCGGGGCACTAAGAATCCAGCGTTCGTTTCACATTATAGAAAATCTGTGGTCACGACTCTAAGCATTAAGCATTCCAAAACCTAACCGATGATAATGTTGATAATTTTTTTAGTTTGAACGATTTTTTTTTGTGAACCATGCAATCATTAATTAAAATAAAACAGTTGGATATAATAGTTGAATAAATAATATTATCTCTAAGAGATCATAAATGAAACCTTTTCTTTTTGTTATTTTTGATGGAAAAAAGATATTTTGAAGATAAGCTGTAGCGTCCGCAGTAATAAAAAAAAAGATTAGACGACGATTACATCTATCGTTTTGCTACATTTTCTAGAAAAATTTCTTCAGAAAAAAGCAAAAAAAATGAATGGTTACTCTACTTAACGACCCGTTCGCTGTATCGTAAAGTGCGTCCAAACGATTCCATTCCATGAAAAAAAGACAAGTTTAATCGTACTTTAATAATCCAAAACTATAAAGCTAATCTTTCGTGTGTCTTGGGAAGAAGATAATGGGAATCGTTCTTGTATAATACTGCTCCATGCGGGAGCTCTTATGAGCAACAAGTAGTGCTTGTGCTTGGTGGTCCGTATCAAAGGTTCGCATCAAAGATCCGCATCAAAGGTCCGCATCAAGGGTCCGCATCAAAGGTCCGCATCAAGGGTCCGCATCAAGGGTCTGCATCAAAGGGTCCGCATCAAAGGTCCGCATCAAGGGTCCGCATCAAAGGTCCGCATCAAGGGTCCGCATCAAGGGTCCGCATCAAGGGTCCGCATCAAGGGCCGCATCAAGGGTCCGCATCAAGGGTCTGCATCAAAGGGTCCGCATCAAAGGGTCCGCATCAAAGGGTCCGTATCAAAAGGTCCGCATCAAGGGTCCACATCAGGGGTCCGCATTAAAGGTCCGCATCAAGGGTCCGCATCAAAGGGTCCGCATCAAGGGTCAGCATCAAGGGTCCGCATCAAAAGGTCCGCATCAAGGGTCCGCATCAAGGGTCCGCATTAAAGGTCCGCATCAAAGGTCTGCATCAAGGGTCCGCATCAAGGGTCCGCATCAAAAGTCCGCATGAGTGCCAAATTAGAGAAGACGGGGAAACGGATCAGCACTAATGCTGATCTGAGACGTGTGGCAAAACAAGCCACAAATCACGACAATGGCGCAGACGGTAGCAGCTCTGGAAAAGTTAAGCCACAGGAGAAAACCAAAACTTCACTGAAAAGTTTGTTTGGTGATTCTCCCAAAAAAAGGTGAGTTTTGTATATGGAAACCAATAAGAATATAATCAATGGACATCGATAGTGAAGGCGATGTTCAGATCTTAACTTCGATTGGAATGGCGAAGTTCAAAATGATTAATAAATTGGGTTTTTTTTTGACTTCGATTGAAATGGCGAAGTTAAAAAAAAAAAAAATCTTGATTTAGATAGTACTCTGATAGTAAAGGCAGAGATACTTTAGGTAGACACTCTGATGGTAAAGGCAGAGATGATCAATGTAAATACTCTGATGGTAAAGGCAGAGATATTTTGAAAAAAAAAGGAAGATCAAATGTGATATTTCTTTTGTGGAAAGCAGCAACTCATGTCAATCTGATTGTAAAGGCAGATTACAGAAAAAAAAGAACTTTGATTGAATAGGCAAAGTGTTTGAAATATTAATCATCCGGTAACTGAAAAAAAAAATCCTAAAACCTGTGTTTCTTATAATTACAGGAAGTCAAACATAAATCCTCTGGAAGAAATCAACAAAATGAAAGCAAAAATGGAAAAACTCGAAAAGGAGAATGAGGAATTGCGCCGTGCTTTGGCCAGTTTTGTCGAGAGTAAAACGACCGCAGAGACAGATGAACGCAGAGCGATGAATCAAATGAATTTTGTAAACATTTCCGAATGTATCCCTATCAATGGCGAAACTGAAATCAATAAACGTAGCTACGAACATTGGAAAAATGTTATCAACTCGGCATTCAATATAGCCCAAACCAGCGATGAAAACATCAAAATAGATGTTTTTAAAATGAAAGCCGGTTCCTATCTTTTGGACTTACTGAAAAGCACGACAACTCAACAAGGGATGCCTGACGAGAAAATCCAACCTTATTCCAACGCAATATCTCGATTAGACAGCTACTTCAATTCAAGTGCATATTCCTTGTCGCAAAAAATGAAGCTTTCAAATATGGTGCAGAAACCCAGTGAAACAAATATGGAGTACGTCAACAGGGTGACCCAAGCATCCAAACTGTGTAACTTCAATTTGCCAAGTGAAGAGTTCGAAGCCATTTCACGCACCATCACCAGAGGATCGAAAGACAGCCGGATCAGGACACTAGCATATCGTGTGCTCACGGAAGGTGGAACACTGGGTCAGTTTATTGACCATGTAAGGAACCGTGAGGTGGAGCTGGAAAACGAAGAAGAATATCAAAGGTTACACCAACAGAAACTAGTAACAGTTGCAGCAGTTTCTTATAAAACCAGACCAAACATCTCCAATAACCGCGGTGGCCAAAATAGACGTGGATATTTTCATGGACGAGGACGTGGAAGTAACACTAAGTATCTCGAAAGAAAGAGTTACTACCCGAAAGCTTGCTGGAGATGCTTGAGCACTTATCACTCCCCGGATGATTGCGAATACAGGACAAAAGTTTGCCATATTTGCAATGAATCGGGGCATATAAAGAGGGCATGTAAGCAATCAATGGTAAACTCCAGGAAAAGATTTCGAGAAGACAACGAAGAGGAACAGCCAAAGAAAATCGCGTGTATTAAACAAAACGAAGATTTTGTAGAAGATGAGGTGATGGAAAACTGAAAATAAAATACTTTCTAAACTAACTAAATCTAAAATTACTAATTTTACAGAATGTAAAAATTACATCATGGGAAAGAAACACTTCTTTTACAAACGAAAATTCTGGATATGTATCGGGACATGTTGCAGGAACACCAGTATCCTTTTTCATTGACTCGGGTGCCCAGGTTAATACTATAACATCGTCAACATTTGACAAGCTGCTTCGGAATAGAAAAACAAAAGAACAATTATATGAATTGAGCTATGAATCTGATAAAGTCTTGCGAGCGTATGCATCAGAAGGTAACATAGACGTCATAGCAACTTTCTGTGCTGAGCTGTTTGTTTCAAATGACAGACCAGTCACTATTGAAAAATTTTATGTAGTAAGAGACTCGAGATCTCGTCTTGGATTCAATACAGCCGTGAGGTATAGTCTTTTGGCAGTTGGCATAGATGTGCCAGTACAAAGAAATGATTCGACTTGGCGATGTGAATTTCTTGCCCTTGCTGGTATCAAAGCGTCCCAGCAACAAGAGTTTCCAAAATTCAACGTGCCTCCAATAAAATTAAACTATGATACCTCGATACCACCCTCCAGAAATGTCTATACACATATTCCAGCGGCATTCAAAGAACTTACCCAAAACAAGCTAAAGGAGCTACTTGATACAGGCATAATTGAAAAAGTTAATTCCGAAATGGATAAAAGCTTTTGTTCCTCTCTGTTGGTTATCCCGAAAGGAAATAACGATATTCGACTGGTTGTCGACTTGCGAGGTCCCAACAAGTGCATACACAGAACACCATTTAAAATGCCCACTTTCGAATCAATACTGTTACAGTTACATGATGCAACATATTTTTCAACAATCGATATGAAAAACGCCTTCTTTCATATAGTACTGGACGAATCGTGTCGACATTTAACAAATTTCTTCGCTGGTGATGCTCTGTATAGGTGCTGTCGTCTACCTTTTGGACTAACAAATGCACCAGACATTTTTCAAGAGGTCATGCAAACAGTAATATTAACCCAATGCAATGGAGTCGTAAATTATCTGGACGACATACTAGTATTTGGTAAAACGAAAGAGGAACATGATCTCAGATTGAAGCAAACGATGAATAAGCTACAAGAACATAACGTAGCAATTAACTTAGCAAAATGTGCATTTGGTCAGAAAAGTGTGAAGTTTCTTGGATTCACATTATCCTCAAAGGGCTGGCAAGTTGAGGACGAAAAAATCAGTGCAATAAAGAACTTCCGTCAACCGGAATCACAGTCAGAAGTCAGAAGTTTCTTAGGGCTTATCACGTTCTTGGAAAGATTTATTCCGCTAAGAGCAGATAAAACAAGACATCTAAGGGAGCTAGCGAAAGCAGATAAATTTTATTGGAATCAAGAGATTGACAGTGAATTCGAGGAATTAAGAAACTGTTCATGGAATACCATAAAAACTCTTGGATATTTTAACAGACAAGATGAAACTGAACTGTTTGTTGACGCTTCTCCTCATGGCCTTGGGGCTGTTCTAGTGCAATATGACCAGGACTGTAAGCCAAGAATAATAGCATGTGCTTCTAAAGCACTGACTCCGACGGAACAAAAATACCCCCAAACCCAAAAAGAAGCACTGGCGATGGTCTGGGGAGTAGAACGCTTTTCAACATATCTACTTAATGTTGAATTTACGATCCGCACAGATGCTGAATCAAATAAATTCATTTTTGGAGGACAACATCGAATAGGGAAAAGAGCAGTTTCACGAGCAGAGGCTTGGGCACTACGACTACAGCCATTCAACTTCAAAGTAGCTCACATACCAGGAGAAATGAACATTGCCGATGCACTTTCCCGTCTGGTGAACGAAACGCAAAACAACGAGCCATTCGATGATGCTTCCGAGAAACATCTTCTGTTTTTCCTGGATACAGGATCAATTGAACTTACTTGGGAAGAAATTGAAAAAGAATCTGAACAAGATGTGGAACTAGAGGAAATCAGATCAGCAATCAAAACAAGACGTTGGAACAGAAATCATAAAAGATATGAGTCAGAATCAAAACATTTGCGAGTGCTTGGATCATTAGTATTCCACTCAGATCGACTTGTTTTACCGATTGCACTCCGGAATAAAGCACTTCAATCAGCACATCAAGGACACATAGGGGCATCTTCGATGAAAAAAATTGTGAGAAACTATTTCTGGTGGCCAGGAATGGCGAAACAGGTGGATATATTTGTAAAAGGATGCGAAACCTGTTTTCGTCTTTCAAGGAGAAATCAACCAATTCCATTAACTAACCGTGAATTACCCAAAGGATCGTGGGAAATCCTTCAAATAGATTTTTTCAAATACAACGACTGTGGTTCAGGGGAATTTCTGGTAGTAGTAGATACATATTCGAGATATCTTCATGTGGTTGAAATGAAATTCACGGACGTCAACAGTACGAACGAAGCGCTTAATCGAATTTTCCTCACATGGGGATATCCCTTAGCACTACACAGCGATAATGGTCCACCATTCCAGAGTGAAAAGTTTTGTAAAACCTGGGAAGACAGAGGAGTGAAGATACGTAAGTCCATCCCGTTATGTGCTCAGTCCAACGGAGCAGTTGAGCGACAAAACAAGGGATTGAAAGATGCTTTGACTGCGGCAAAAATCGATAACATAAATTGGGAAGTAGCATTAGAAAAATATGTTCACGCGCACAACAAAGTGAGACCCCTTTCTCGTTTCGGCGTTACGCCTTTTGAATTATTGGTCGGATGGAAATACAGAGGAACATTTCCATTTTTATGGGAAACAAACTTAATGGAACAACTAGATCGAACAGATGTGCGAGAAAAAGATGCTTCATCAAAACTCGAGAGCAAAAGATATGCAGATGCCAAAAGGAACGCAGAACCATCAGATATTGTTGTGGGAGACAAAGTACTTTTGGCCAATAACAATAAATCGAAAGGAGACCCAACATTTTCAGAAGAACGTTACACTGTTTTGACAAGAGATGGAGCAAAAGTTGTAATACAAAGCGAAAGAGGAGTTACATATGCAAGAAAAGTTGATGACATCAAAAGGGTTCCTAATACAATTCAAGAAGTGGACAGTCAAACTTATGAAAATAGCCCGGAAATTGAAATTCCGGAAAAAGATATAACGAAAATGTTAGAGCAAAGAGAACGACCAAAACGAATTACAAAAATACCATCACGTTTTCATAACATGGTTATATTCAGTGTATTTGATTAAAGAGTACAGTAGTTAAGTATTGTAGGATAATGTACTAGAACTGGAAATAATAATAATAATAATAAATAAAAAAAATATATATAGTTAAATTTAATACAATATTTGTCCGTTGGTAACCCTATGCACTTTTGGTCTGAAACCCATAGCAACGCGAACGCGCGTCCACTCGCGTTTTCCTCTGCCCACCCGAGTATTTTAAACGTGACGCGCGGGTATCACTCGCTATAAATAAAGCAACCTGTTCGCTTACGACGTCATTCTGAAATCGGAGCTCTTATGAGCAACAAGTAGTGCTTGTGCTTGGTGGTCCGTATCAAAGGTTCGCATCAAAGATCCGCATCAAAGGTCCGCATCAAGGGTCCGCATCAAGGGTCCGCATCAAGGGTCCGCATCAAGGGTCCGCATCAAGGGTCCGCATCAAGGGTCTGCATCAAAGGGTCCGCATCAAGGGTCCGCATCAAAGGTCCGCATCAAGGGTCCGCATCAAGGGTCCGCATCAAGGGTCCGCATCAAGGGCCGCATCAAGGGTCCGCATCAAGGGTCTGCATCAAAGGGTCCGCATCAAAGGGTCCGCATCAAAGGGTCCGTATCAAAAGGTCCGCATCAAGGGTCCACATCAGGGGTCCGCATTAAAGGTCCGCATCAAGGGTCCGCATCAAAGGGTCCGCATCAAGGGTCAGCATCAAGGGTCCGCATCAAAAGGTCCGCATCAAGGGTCCGCATCAAGGGTCCGCATTAAAGGTCCGCATCAAAGGTCTGCATCAAGGGTCCGCATCAAGGGTCCGCATCAAAAGTCCGCATGAGTGCCAAATTAGAGAAGACGGGGAAACGGATCAGCACTAATGCTGATCTGAGACGTGTGGCAAAACAAGCCACAAATCACGACACTTTAGTTTTTTTTTTTTAAATACAGTGAGCATAGCTCTCTTAGTAATCTAAAAAAATATGCATAGCTCAATTATGCTTTGTTTTGCTATCAATTTATATTTTTTGCAGAAATAAATGATTAGGTAATTTCTTTACCAGAATATGCTTTAATATAAACTATAGATTTGAATTTTGTCAAAATTAAGTAAATCGATGCCTAATTTTGCCTTTGTGAAAGTTATACAGCAAATGATGCTAAACTTTGGTCTGGGATTTAAGTGTTATAATAAAAAAATTGACACCTCTTTTATGCCTTGTTTTGCTATCAATTAAAATTCTATACCAAATTTTGCTGATTGTTTGCTGTAGATACCTAAATTTGGCCTCAGTTTGCTGTCAAACAAAAATATATGAAAGCTTAATTATACCTAATTTTGCTTTCGTACAAAATTGACCAGCAAAAGATGCTATCAATTTGCTGTTGACACCTTATTTTGGTCTCGGTTTACTATCAATTTAGGCATCAAAGTCTGCTCGGGATTATTTTTTAATGATGTTGCTAGCTGTACTGTTGCGTTTACAATGCCTTCTCAATTTGAATTAACTGTACTAATCATTAACATACAAATATCAGCAGTATTGTTGAGTAGTGAAAGTATTCCAAAATTAAGGTAGATTGGAAATTTTAATTTTGATTCTGTAAAATAAATATTCTAAAATTACCGTTAAGTTCCTATTAAATCGATGGTGCAGATAATTTCCATGCACTACGGTATCAGCATCGCCAGGAGGATTTCCAGAAGGTTTACCGCAACTTTCACTAGAGATGAATCCTTTTTGTTTTTCAAATTCCGGAAAAACACAACTTCCACAATCCGGTTTGTATCGCTTTTTTCCTCTTTCCAATACACAGGATCCTTCAGTTCCAGATAATTCAAAATCCAATCCAATTCGGACATGCATAGAATCTTCCGAACAAACGAGATCTGTGTCTCGGTACTGCAACCTAAAAGCAACAAACGATTAATGAAGTCAAATAGGTATAATATGACATGAAAGTACGTTTTGGATATGCTCCGTGTCCTTTCTAAGATTTTACTAAAAACTTTGAAGAACTAGCTTAAGTGAGTAGAGAATTACCTTCGAGAAACCTGCTTGCCGTCATGTCGCCTTTGAAAACAGTCTTGATCCGCTACCCTATCCAGCATCGGCATCGTACCGCTGAACTTTTCTACATAGTGGAAACAGTTTGGCCAGTTGGTGGGGACGATAAGAGTTTAATTTGACATTACACTACAGCCGGGAACCAACCCCGGTGGATGCTTTGGTCGCATGCTGATCGAGTTAGGGTGCTCCGTATGCGTTTGTTCTCCGTGTCAGGGCGGCGTGTGGAGTGCATCAATGTCCTGGCGGTGTTCGGGACCCAAAACCTGCCTTGCGAGCCCGTGGCTTATTTTATGGCGAGCTCCAATCACCAATTTCTACGCGGATTCGTAACAAAACATCACTCACTAGTCAGCTGATTGTTTACATGCGTACACGGTAACTTAATTACACTCACAATTATGTTAAGAGGAGGATAAGATTTTCGTTCTATAAAATAACTATCTATGTGGTTCAAGACGACAAAAAAAATCAAAAATCTAAATTTGATCGGATCGCTAATTTATTTTTACTAGTTTGTAACTCACTATCTTGGTTACTACATGTGACTATATGCGCCACAGACAACAACTTTTTTAAATATCATTATTAATCTATCTGGTCTCTTGTTGCATGTTTGACCAAGCTTAGTGAGAACTTTCAGAGACACCAGACTTTGGAAAATTGAAATTGAAAATTTTATATTTTCACAGGAAAAACATATTTTCTGTTAAAGCTTATTTAATAAGCTTTTCGCTTGAAAATTTTTCACACTAAATTTAACAATGACAAAAAAAGAGCAAATTACCTTAATTTTCAAATGTCAAAAAACATTAAAGCCTATATAATTTAAAAGTCTTGCATTGTCTCAAAAAAATTTCACTTTCAAGATCTGGTTTTGAGCCCTGAAAATTCAATGAAGAGTTTCCAAACACCTTAGCAACTTTTTCAAAGTAATAGTGAAAAATGTAAAAAAATTCATCATAATGAGTAATTTTTACAACTTAATGAGTATTATAAATCAACAAAAATGAAGCTTTTTTATCAGAGTGATTTTTTTGGATTATTTATTTAACATATGAACACATTTTCTCCTTGTTTCTCATGAAATATTTAAATGAAATTTATCATTTAATTTCAACTACTTCTATCAACGGATTTCAAAATAAATCAAAAGTAGGGATGGAAATAACAGTAATCATTTTACTATATAAGTAATTTTTAAACCATTTTTTTAAAGTATCCTAAATTTGTCAAAAAAATTATTCCATATTCAGGTTCAACGTTTATAAAATAGTCAAAGAAACCAAAGAATACTTTCTTCCGCCTTTTTATATGGAGCTGCCTCATAGTGGAATGTTGAATCAGATTGCAATTGCATGAAAACGCTAACCACTAACCTTTTCGCTATTTACTTTGAAAAACACTGATAACTTAATGATGCCTTATTTTGCTATCAGTTGATTTGTACACCAAATTATGCAAACCGTTAGCTGTCGAAACCTAATTTAGGTCTCACCTTGCTCTCAAATGGAAATACTTGTCACCTCAATTATGCCTAGTTTTGCTATCATAAAAGTGTCTATAACAAAATATGCCATCAGTTTGCTGTTGACAGCTTATTATGGTATCAATTTGCTGTCGATTTAGGCATCAAAGTCTGCTCGGGTAGGCTACATGCCATGTTTAATACATTGAATTTATTTTCTTATCCTTTCATAGGTTTTCAGATTTCTCAGGTATATGATGAAATCTGCAAAAAAGGCTAAGCACAATTTTCCCGTTTGTTTGGATAACGTGCCGCTTTTAAGCCTAACCCCTTTTCTAAAAGGAATACCGCCTTACTGTATACTAGCCATCTGAACAGTTTGTCCACCGTTGCCATAATGATGCCAGTTCATTCTATTGTGGAATTTATGTACATTTGAAGCGGGAAAAGTTGTAATTAGAAATGGAGACAAAAATACAATTTCTCTAAGTATCGAACGTTTCCGAAATAAGTTGTTCTTTTTTTCTAATCCGCTAAGGTCTGCCCAAACATTAATTTTTTTGCTAATTCAAGTAAACTTGAACCAAACCTCAAAAAACGATGATACGAAAATTACTAGTTTGAAAATTTGACGGGACTTGGTGAGAATGATCTTTAGGTTGAGGAATGTTTACAAGACGATCTCGTCGTTTAGTTTACGATGAGAAAAACAGCGGTGATAGAATACATCCTTGTCTCACTCCATCTTAGAACATCTCATAAAACAAAATGTGTTGTTCCGGTGCCAAGAGAACTTATATTTGAACTTAATGAAATTGGTACAGCGGACATTATTAATCATGCCAGAGGGAAACAATATCACCCTATAGTGCGCCAAAATATGAAATATTAGCTTATTAAACGAGAGAAATATGTGGCACATTATATCCCGATTGCGGATACTTTGAGATATATTTGACACAAACATAAATTCTTCCATGGATCGTATGTACCTTATTTTAATGGTTAAATCCTTAACTCAAAAAAAACACGGGTATAAAAAGGTGTTTCCTGAACTAATAGAAAATCTGAAGTAACTTGAAATCGAGGGATTGAAACTCAATTATGCAGATTCTCCACTAAAAGTCGTATTAGTAACGGTTCTAGAAGATACGTTGGCTCTACATGATGTGTTTGGGTTACTTTCAGCATCTGCAATTTATTTTGTAGGGTATGTTATATTCAAAGGAGTCATTTGAGGATCGGATCATTGTGAAATTATTTTGAAAAACGCATAATCGAAATTTTACACAATATTGTTTTCGTTAAAAAATGGATAATCGTTGATCAATAAATCTGTAAACACATTGCAATACGGACAGACCGAAGCTTCAGAGAAACCAAGTGCCAATTTCACATCAGGAATGTTGAAATCTAAACAACACTCTATGAGCCAATGCGCATCTCAATGTTGGCTGCTGTTAAGGACATTCCCTTTTATTTTTGACGAAATCCTATTGTCACTTCCTGATTATAGCGTGATAATTTCCACCTTGCTACATATATGCTATATTGTTTTCTTTGATAGCCTTACACTATGGTTACTGATTTGGAACATGCGATTGGTGAATTTTTTGAACAATTTAAGAAATACTTTCCATTCATAAAACTTATCAACAAAATCCATCATTTGAGCCATTACCCGGACTCAATTAAAAAAAAATGGTCCGATATACCATAGTAGCTGTTTCGGATTTGAATCGAAGTTCAAAGAGTCAAGCTAGAACATGTTTTAACTTTAAAAACTTATCGTACAGCTTATCAAAGCGGATGTCTTTGAAACAAGCAAACTTAATATCGAACCATACGTACACAGAAGATAGTATGGTGATAATGTCCACGTCGATTTCTTCAAAGGACTCTTTGGACACTGCAGGATTACTGACTGATATACCGGATAATGTTTTATTGCTACACCACTTTCAACCGAATGGAGCCATGTTTAGACCAGGAGTAGTTGTGAAATATATAACAACTGGAGACAAATACTGCGGCGTATTACTTGCTTCACTGAAACATCAAGAAATAATCATACAACTAATTCAAAAACTTGATGTCCAAGAGTTATCTTTGAAATACTATGCTTTCAGAGTAAATATTCCTATACACATAGTTGATGTCCAGAAATTTATGGAATCGAAAGGATGGAATCGAAACTGAGAAATATATTATCCAAACATTTTCTAGGTATAGTATTGTTCATATCAACATGTTTACTCACAAGTACTTCAAAATCAGATATTTCTCACGCAAATTCCGAAGATAAAAAAACCGGTGACTTTTTTAGAAAAAAAAGCCAGAGGAACGATTTTATTTTAACGGATACTTTTTTAGTAAAGTGTGATGTGGTCAAAATTTGGTCAAGGAAAAACGCTTGTAAATCGATAAAATCGTTTGTTTAAAAAATCTAATTATTTTTTTTTTTTCAAATTTTATTAGCATAACATTCAGCAAAAATATTCAGTTAGGCTTCCGCTTTTCCAAATCCGAATTACCGGGCCTTACGCTTAACCCCTGCCATCAGATTTTGTACAGCCACCTTGTCCACCTTCTTCGCCGCAGAACGCCAGTTTGCCTTGAACTGCTGCTCGTCCTTAGCAGTTTTTTTGGTCTTCTTTAGGTTCCGCTTGTCGTAATTTTCCAATTCTATCAAAATGAATTCAAGATTAACTTTATTTGTTGGCAGCAGTGAAAACTGCTGAACCAACCAAGACTAACTCTTCCAACAATTGTTGCCGTCTTCTTGGGAGGATCTTCTCAGAGATGTTGTCGGTTCAAGAATAGTTAAACGAATGAGCCCAAACGAGCTGGGTACGCTCTTTTTATAGCGTCGAATACCCGAGCGTCAGTGTAATGGGCGGAGCCAAATCGATGGGTTTTTCTATTTGGATAAAAGAGAGGATTTTTTTCTCACACAACTTTTCTATTTTGAATCTGTTCTATCTTATTTGACTTTCTCATCTATATCCTCTACACCGCTAACTCCCTAACCCCAGGTTAGGGTTTCGCTTGAAACTACCGACAACTCTCTTTGTCGTCTCAGCGGCTACCGGTTTTCGATTTCCCTTCCGATCCAGGCTTCCTGGCTGTCGACAAACGTTTCCCAAACACTTTAATTACATTTGTAACGGTTGATTTGGCAACTTTTAGCGATTTTGCCAGCTTTGCGTGCGAGTAGTTCGGATTTTCGCGATGCGCGAGCAAAATTTTGATACGCTTCTATTCTTCCTTGAACGGCATTTTTACAACTGAAAAAAAAGTGAATTCCAATATCAAAATAGGAGCAACATTCTACGCACACATACACACACACCTTCAAAATGAGGGGTGTTCAGGTTTTTTAAATGTAAAATTGAAAGAAATACGTCAAGTTGATATTGACCTAATTTTGACCGTATCACCTTTTATACCGGATAAAGTTTTATTGCTACACCACTTTCAACTGAATGGAGTCATGTTTAGACCAGGAGTCGTTGTGAAATATATAACAACTGGAGACAAATACTACGGCGTATTACTTGCTTCAGTGAAACAAAAAGAAAAAAATCATACATCTTATTCAAAAACAATATGTAAAAGAGTTCTCTTTAAAATACTATGCTTTTAGAGTAAATATTCCTATACATATAGTTGAATCAACTAAGTTGATGTCCAGAAATTTATGGAATCGAAAGGAAGGAATCGAAACTGAGAAATATATTATCCAAACATTTTCTAGGTATATTATTGTTCATACCAACTTGTTTATTCAGAAGTACTTCAAAAACAGATATTTCTAACCCAAATTCCGAAGATAAAAAACCGGTGAGTTTTTTAGGAGAAAAAAAAGCCAGAGGATCGGTTTTATTTGAACGGATACTTTTTTAATAGGACATTAAAGAAATCCTGGAAAATGTGCCAAAATTTCGGAATACTCTGAATGGTCTAAAAAATGGAGAAATTACTAAACACAACAAAATATTATGGATTAATCGCATCCTTATGGACCACTTCTTTGAGTCCAACATGATTGACCATTCTAGGTTTGTATGTTTTCATTGTGATTACACCTACATTTTTAAGGGTTACTACCTATTACATTTTACACACCACGGATTCATTTCAGATACCCATCGTGTAAAGAAAAACAACAACTGGCTTTAGATATCATAAGATCTTTTCCACAACTTACTAAATTACACAAGGTTAGAAAACTACAATATTGAAAATCCTTACTGATTTCTATGTGAGTCACAATGTTGGTGGTAGAGGATGTCAATAAACTGGCTTATACTGGGATCATAGACAGGTGGATATTCAAGAGGCCAGTTACGATAGCGATTGATATTCATGGCACGATAGATGGATGGGCATGCACGGCTGTCATATTATATACACCATTGTGTTCTCAGTTGGTTGGCCCACACAATTTCTAACAACTATTTTTTTCCAGTATTTCTTTTTTTGGGCGCATAGAGGCAGAAGAAGTGGACCTCACAGCGGTATAATAGAAACAAGATCGGGTAACACGCGTAAAAAAGTTCCAGCGGAAAGAAGAAAATATCTGAAGCACAAAAAAGATAAACATTACATTTCGGAAGAAATATATTCAAAAACGTAAGACGTGTCGCTATTGCACCCAATACTTACAAATCGACGATCAATCTCTGAAGGAATGGAGCAATGCCAACATCTGCTAAAACATATGTTAGAAAACCCGGAATTAACAACTGATAACATAATTCAACATTCCCACATCTCAGCTGTTATGGCGGAACCATGGTATATATTCAGGATCCTTGCGTATTTAGACACAAGTTTTATTTGATGTTATATTCTTTCCAGGTGCAACTTGCATTATCGTGGATAAAACCGTTTTGCCAAGCAGACTTGGAGGAAGCATTGAAAGTTGGAGTATACGTGGAAGTATACGATGGTCGCGGACGGTAAAACGGGATCCGTACTTCTGCTTCGAATTCGAATCCGCCCCGAAGACGAGAACAGCCCTCAAAACCACGGAAAGGGGAGTTATTCGTCGTTCGCTAAAAAATTGAACTAGAGAAGTCTGAAAACTAACGGACGAATTCCCACCCTCTTAACATGTTCAGGAATGGAAAAAGACCGTGATTGAATTCGCAGCCAATCACTCCAGTAAACGAAAAATTTGGGTGGATTTAGTTGATAATGCATTGTTAACATCCTGCAAGTTTTAAAGTCCTGTGATCAAAACTCGTGGAAATGGAGTCGAAAGAACAGCTCGTGCGTGATACAATCTTGCATCGTTCTATCGCTAAAACGTTGGGAATCGCGAATTCCACGGTGTCACGAGTGATTAAGCGGTTCGATGAACGATTGACCACCGATCGGAAGCCCAGAATTGAAGGAAAAGTATTCCGCACAACACCAAAAATCACAACCGCGTAGTTGGGGCCTTCAACCGAAATCCTTAATTCGAGATGAAGCTGAGTTGATGAAAATGACCAAAAATGTTCAGCATGTGATGATGTGCAGTTAAAAAATTGAGACACAATTAATAATTTAGTTATGTGTTGACAAGGAATATTGAAAGAAGGTAGTGCCGAGAGCCATATTGGATTTTTTTCGTGACGTCACTGTTGCCAAGCTGTCGAAGGTTTATACTGGTAGAACTCAAATTTCAAAGTTAAACACATTAAAGAACTAAATTAAAATCCAATTTGATTCGGATTATGTTGTAAGGCCACTAGTTGATTGTGCTATGAGGTTTCTTTGTGTATAATAGACTGCAGTGTGTATTATTCTTGAATTTGTTATTGAATGCACAGTCATGCTCTATGTGAAACGAGCAAAAATAATAATTTTCCCCTTTCAAAAGGTCTAATTGGTAGTTTATGGCAGTGCACCTCATCGTCATGATTTGAATCTAACATGGTGTACCATATGAATTTCTAATTTAGATCAATTAACCCCAATAAAACCATTGCAATTTTGGTTTACTAAATTCCAATAAAAGATTGTGATTGGATTCTAAAAATACTATTTTTGGTTATTTTATTTTATCAACGCTTCAAACCTAACTGATTTCAACATTTATAAGCAAAATTTTGAACTAATTATCAAGTTTTGTCAATTTGAGTAAGGATACCTCAACAACTTCAATCGTCTGAATTAAAGCAAAACAATTACTACATTCAACTTTTATAGTATCAGTCTTGAAGAACAATAATATTTCTAGAATTGTGTGCCTTCAAAGTTGAAAAAATCTTCAATTTTTTTAATTGCTAACAAAAATTGATAAAATTCCATATAAATTCACAGATTATTGGCAACAGTGACGTCACAGGCGGTACTAATACTAAAGCAAGGCTGCCTCGGCACTACCTCCTTTAAATATTCCTTGATGTGTTGAACGGTTTGGAGACATCTAGTAGCGTAAAAAAAAAAAAAATCTAGCATAACTAAATGTTCAACATATTAAAAAGAAATTATGACTTCTCTTCATGCTTTTACGATTTTTCTCAAATAAATAAATAACATGAAACGAAATACGAGCTTAAGAAAGATGAACAAACCTTTCATAATTTTATGTGATTGTTCACGATCCCCAGCTACTCTAATCAACGCATCAAGAGTGAGAAATTGTCTGAAAAGCAAAAACGGAAGATTCATAATTTAAGCAAATCAGTGATAAATCAACATAAAATGAAACATTAACTGTGGGTAAAACGAAATCTTACAAAAACTATATCAGTTATATAAGAAATAAGATGCCACAAATTGTAAGTTTAGGGAATTTTTTAAATATAGCAAAAATTACAGTTTTCTTGCTCACAGATGATTCAATTTTAGTTTCACAAAAAAAAAAATAATTGGACGGCATTGCGTCTTACTTATGTTAGAAGGGTTTTGCAGTTGTATTTAAATTTTGTAAATTCATTATGAAGTTGATTTTTTTTCTAAGATCTCCAAAAGGATAGAATAATGATAATATGAGTTGATTACTGCAGTAGATCCTTTAGAATAAACTTTCTAATTTTCCTTGCAGTAAAGTTTCAAGTATCGCTTGATATTTATAGTATTATATTGTTTTGATTGCAAAATGTCACACTCATTAAAATCAGCAAAATTAAGAACGATAATATACCTTTAATTTGAAATCATTTTATTTTCATTTTCATTTCCTTGATCAACGAAAACATAACGAAATAAAAACAATTATTAAAAGTAACAAAGTAAAATAAAATGATCATGAAACATTAGAGGCGGGGGATAATGTAGTGTAGAGTATCGGTAGTTAAATAATTATAATCATTATGAAATGGATAATGTGGATAATTAGTTAGATTTATGCGTTTCATGGTTAATAACATTATTAAATAACAAATTCTCTATTAAGCGTGTAAAAACGATAGAAAACAGAGCGCTTAAATTTGAGAGAGAAAGGTAAACGATTGATATTTATAGTTTACCTTGTTTACTTGTTTACCCGACTTTCCCTTAAATGATTGACAGGCGACACTACCTACTAACGAAATAAACATGCTATACAACCCTTCCAGTTGTTAACATCTAAAGAGGACTTCAAAGAAAGGTGTCAGTCGTTCAACCTCTGAAACTTAAATTATTACTTGTGTCATGAACGACCCCCTGTTAGTTTGGCGGAGCCCATGTAAGCTCCAGCAGCAGCAGCATTCCGACTACAGGCTGGGCGCGCTTTTCCGGAGAACCCCAGAGAGAAGCTGGGGGAACACACGCGGGAAAACTTAATGCGGCTTCCGGTGGCCGGAAATGAATATTCAAGCATCCATCCCCTTCCATCATTCGTTCTTCCGTCCGTCGCGACGAGACGTCGTCGTCGTGGTCCCGAGGGAGATTTCGGGATGAACTCTTGCACTGTATTCAAGCCACCACACCACACGACTTCTGTTGCAGCCAAATTTGGCGCTCTGAAATGGTTTGGTGAAATGCATCATAAGTACCTTCCTATGCTGGGTATGTACTTAGATATATGAACTGGAATTGGAGGGAATTCATACATCCATATGCGGAAGCTGGGGTTTTGCCTAGTTCCTCTGTCTGGTCGAAATGTGCATATGATGTGGGAGCGATATGGTGAAATTTGCAAATTTAATGATGAAAGCTCTCCGCCTGAGCTGGCTTTCGGAGTACATTTTTGGGCTGAGCTGAACATGGTGTTGAATTTGGCGTTATTTGCCTTTAATGTGCGCGGAATTGTGTGAACTTATTGCACCGCTTTCTGTGCAAACCAAGGTTGCCGAAAAAAATTCTGTGTTTTTGACAAAAAAAAATCTCGAATTCTGTGATTTGAACCTAAAATTCTGTGACGGTTTTCTGTGAAAGAAAATTCATTGCAGAAATCATGTGAAACATCAACAAATTGAAAAATACTTACAGTTTTTGAAAAAAAAAAAATCATTTTACTTTACCTTGTGGGCTTGTGATATAGCTCAGTTGGAAAGTTTGTTGTCTCCTGAGCCGATGTCCGCGAGTTCGAGCTCAAGAGTAAACATCGAACACAGTTGTACCGGATAAGTTTTTCAATAACGATCCGCCAACTGTAACGTTGATAAAGTCGCGAATGCCATAAATAAAGATGGTAAAACGACTATAATCGAAACAAAAAAAAACTTTACCTTGTTTTCATATTTTCTTGAATTATAGTCAAAAATAAAAAGTCAAAAGTGACATAAAAATTTCGGATTTTGGAAATCTGTACAAAATTTAGAAAATCTGTGAATTCTGTGATAATTTTAAAATTTCTGTGACACAGATTCTGTGACGAAATTTTGCTCAAAATTCTGTGATAAAACAGATTTTTCTGTGATTTCGGCAACCTTGGTGCAAACCTGCTGATGCCTAATGTATCTACCTTCTCTTGCTGGTTGTTTCGGTTTTGTTGAATGTGCAACTTCAAATTTGGTAATTACATACTTTTAATTCTTCTGCCGCATTGATCCTCGAAAGGTTCGTGAAACTGGATGTTAGAGGGAAAAAATGGAAAGATCGAATCGAACATTCATTAAGGGGTGAATTAGGATTTAGTTAAAAAAGTTTTCTGAAGCTTTACATTTGTGATGAAAAGTTTGAATGGATTTAAAAATTTAGGTACTTTTTGATTAACTCTCGAAGATATTGACTCCTATTGTAGCCGGAATCCTCGTAAAAAGTGTCAAATAGCTTTCTAATCATTTGAACCCTAAATTTATGCATCAACGCAAACTTAGAAAAAATCCTCGTATTTTTACATGCAAGTGCATGGGTAGAAGGGAATCGGGTAATAACACGTGAAAATACAGTTCATTTCATGTAATTCCACTTGACATTACTTGAAACGTAAATCGAAATCACATGTAAATTTTTTCAACAAGCATGGTGTGTTTTGTTTACAGTAAATTTACATTTCAATTTATTTTCACTCAATTCTTATTGGAATGAAATCGTACATGGATCAGTTGGTTTCAAATAACGAAGTGAAACATATTCTTCATATTAAACCATTTATTGAACAGTTCTTAATAAAGTATAAACGTGATTGTTATGACTGTGACACATTTGAAAAATTTTAAACTGTTTTCAATCAGCCAAACGAAGATAGATGTCTCAAGTAAGTCGGATTTCAGGGCGCGTTCGATGAAGCTATTTGTGAGCCTTTTTGCACCAACCATATTTTCGCAGCCACCAGCAGACGGAGGAAAGAAGTCCAAACAGGAAATATTAGCAAACCGATCAAACTAATCCACTTGCAGATTTTATCCGGCGCATCCCAAAAAAGTACTGCTTGGCTAAAATTCTAGTTTCCTCGGGCTTGAGCTCGGAGTTTTTTACAACCATCATTATCGACTTGCTAATCGGGGAATAGAGTGAAAGCCAGCTGATGGACTTTCAGACCGAACATGGACAGATGGACAGACCGAAGTATAGGTGTCTTGTGTAATAGCCATCTCTGTGTGCCTTATTCAGATGCCTCAATAGGCCTGCAGTTACGGTAGAAAAGATTTCCAATTCTGTAAACATAGTAGAAAATAAATCATCAGAAAAAAAACAACCAATAATCAGACAGTTGTTGACGGGAGTTGAACCATGGAATAGGCAGACTCCACTAGGATTTGTCCAAATTAAAAATCTGTGAGTTCATCGTGACGAAATTACCTCAAATCCCTTAACGGGTCAAATATGACGCCCTCGCTATTGCGATAGCGCACACTTGAGGGTGGTCCGCAGCATCCTAAGGAACAGGTCTTTGATTTCTCGACTCTGGAGTATCATTCCAACATCATGTCCAATTCCAATTACGATAGGCACTGAAACGATTGGTAAGTTTAATTGTCCGTCTTTAGATGTCACAAAAATTTTAATAACTTACTCGATTTCCAAAATTTCCATCTTTTCGGCATTGATTCTCGCTTGACCGTGTAGCGAATTAATGAAAAACCACAGGAACTCCTGGGCCGACCCGTACACTCAGAGGAAATCTTATTACAAATTTCATAAGATACATCTTATGAACCGCTTTTTTGCGTCTAAACTAAATTTTCATAAGAGTCTTATGAAATTCTTTCAATATTCATACGAAGTTCTTATGAAAAATAGAAGAAGCGGCATTGTGAAAAAAATAATGA
Source organism: Uranotaenia lowii (assembly GCF_029784155.1). Classification (NCBI taxonomy): domain Eukaryota; kingdom Metazoa; phylum Arthropoda; class Insecta; order Diptera; family Culicidae; genus Uranotaenia; species Uranotaenia lowii. Next base: position 78,062,607 of record NC_073691.1, read on the forward strand.
ACACATTCATTCCATCAGTCATTTTCTCATCGTCGTACCAAGCACTAGTTTTCCTCAAAGTTGAAAATGATTTTTTATTCTAGATGGTAAGTTTATTTTTTGTGAACGTTCGAATTATTTGTTAACTTAAACACATATTTTTATGTTTACTTTTCAGCATGTTGACCTGCAAAAGGATAAGTTTGTTGGACCAGGTGCGGCAGAATGACAGTTGGAACCGTGCCTTGATGTGCTGCTTATAGTGATTATGATGTAATTGTAAACAAATAACAAACTACCCAGAAAATAAAATGTACGTTTTTAACATCAATTATCTTGGTATTTTCTCATCAAAGGAAAAATTTTCTGTTTCCATAAGACCCTCTTATGAAAAACAACAACCTCTCATTGACGCAGGTGTTCATCCGAAGAATTCATTCGCTTCATAAGACAATCTTATGAATTTCATAGATTTCTCTTATGGCGCCACTTCATAAGAGAATCTTATGGTATATATAATAGTATTTTTCTGAGTGTAGTACAACCGTTGCTTGCTCGAGAACGCACAATTCTTCTCGAGCGGGATGGCGCTCGGCGTTATTCCGCTCCACATGTTTGATCAGTTTGGTGTATTCTATTGGTTTGAGGAATGTAACGTTAATTTTCGGGGATAACTTATTACAAAAAGAGTTAAACGTACCAGCTAGAATCTTGTAGTTCCCCACTCCGAGGATGGTGGATTGCGAAGTAGCTGGTGAACTCCCGGATATGGCTTAGGCACCGAATAATTGAGTTCATGAAGCAGGTATTAATACTACTCGAGTCCCAGAGTCCTCCGATACCTAGAAAGAATAAAGATAGAGGTTTGAAAACAGGATCCTAATCCATCAACGATGGATACTCACCCTCTTCCCAGCTGTCTCCGGTCCTCCGGCAAAATGAGTTTTTGTAGTATAGAGGAGGACGACAGTGATGAGCCAAATACTATCCTATGCGACCCACATGAATACTCCGGTTATGCAGAAAAACAAACCGATCTGTTTTTATCTGAAACTGTTTGAAGCCAAGGTAATATGCTTATGAGAAAAAACCAAAGAAACAAAACAATCTCAAAAAACAATATTATCAAAAGGGCTTAAGCAAAACGCAAAACATGGTAAAGTCTCGAATAAGTTTCGCTGAGCTATTAGCAATGTTTCAAACCAAATTATTTGAAAACGAAAAATTAAACTATACAATTGAGTACTATTTTGAATAAACACCTGAAATTTATTTTGTTTCTATTTCAATGCTATTACGAATGAGCAAGGAAAAGTTTCACATTAAAAAAATAAACATAAAAAAGTATTTTAAACCACTCTCGACTGTTTGAAAACTGAGTGCCGAAGTTTGACATCCGCAACAGCAAGATATATGTACATACCAATGTGCAGTAAAATGCCCCAAATATGTATGGGAAATTTAAAACATGTAAAATGTTATACGCTGCAGGCTTAAATTGGTCCTGGGCCTAGTACAAGATCTCATGCCAAATTTGGGCCAGATCGGACCACGGGAAGGGGTCGCTCAACGAGCCTGAAGTTTGTATGGGATTTTGAGACATTTTGTTCGAGAGGAACATGAAAAACCAGTTTTTCGTCAATAACTTTTGTCTCCTTCGACCGATTTCTTTCAAGGATGGTATTTATCACTGTTGATGAGTTGGGCCGGTCGAACATATTGACGCCTCATTAACAGTAATGAATACCACCGTAGAAAGTTAGCCTATTTTTGAAGCCTCATAACTTTTTTTTCTAAACTCTTATCGAAATGCAGTCTTCGGATGAAATATTTTTCATAATTTAGGCTTTTAGAAACATTGTTTTTGGAAGAAATCGACCGACGGGAACCAAAGTTATTGATGCAAAACTGTTTTTTTTATTGACATCACAAATCGTCCAGTCATGTTCCTAAGCCCCTGTGGTTATGCAATATTTTTTTTAAATTGTCAAGCATTTTTCAGCCCTTACTTCTTTCCGAACTATCAAGTGAATATCATCCAAATTCAAATATCAGAAAAACATTAAAAAGTGCAATCGAGCGCAACAACAATAATTAAAAACGGTCATTATTTGACGAAACGGCATGCATTTCACATTGAGTGTTCTGGTCGGACTTTATTCGCCTCATTAAAAAAGTGATGAATATCACCCTTAAAAAAGTTAACAAATTTTTGAAGCTTAATAACTTTTTTATCTTAACTTTCATTAAAATGCAACCTTTAGATGAAATATTTGTCATAGTTTAGGCCTTAAGAAAACCCGTTTTTGAAAGAAATCGGCCGAGGGAGACAAAAGTTATTGACGAAAAACTGGTTTTTCATGTTCCTCTCGAACAACATGTTTCAAAATCTCATACAAACTTGAGGCTCGTTGAGCGACCTCTTCCCGTGGTCCGATCTGGCCCAAATTTGGCATGAGATCTTGTACTAGGCCCAGGACCAATTTTAGCCTGCAGCGTATAACTTTTTCAAAAGTCGGGTCATTTGGGGCAGTCTAATGTGCAGGTATAACATACCGCTGACTCTTCATTGTGTTGGTTGGATAATGTTTATGCTTGGTGAAATGAGATAAGAAGTATTTTCTATATTCATATAAATATTTGTTTAAATGGTATACTCTCTGGTGACCTTAGAAATCAACAGTACTGTTCAGAATTTTATATGAATCATATATTTTCTTCATACTTTCTATTAAATTCAGATTAACTATCTCACTGTCTGACAAAATTGGAAAATAAAAATTGAGTAACATCAATGAAATCAGCGAAAATTTGAATTTTGGGCTTCTTTCAATTACACTTAAACATTTTACGTATGACCCAACGCATTTTTTGTCAATTTCAATGACAGATTATTCAAAATTTATCGATAAAAATATCTGCATTCATCGCGGCTCCGGCGCTATGTTCACATTTTTCTCTTGGTAACGATTGTACTGTACTATCCAAGAAACTCTTAGTGAAAATTCATTATTCGTTTTGAAGGTTTTACAGTTTCACTAAAAATATCTAAAAAGTTAAATTTTCGTTGAACTGTTTCATCTCAAAACCCAAATATTATATTAAAGAAAAAATTTTGTCAGATAATAAAGAGATAGTTGATCTCCCCATAAATATAAAGTTTGGAGAAAAAATATCATCATAGAAAATGTTATGCATGTGCAAATTTTAATTTTTTTTCAGAATTATGAACGGTACTATATGTGGCAAAATTCTGAATAATGCTCTAACTAGTTAATATTCTATTGCCGTTGGTTGAATTTTTTTCATACAATCGTGCATACGGTAAAATAAGAAATTTTCGACCATTATTTTTGGTCTTTTTTTACAACCACCGGAATCAAGTGACCAGTTTAACAAACTGGACAACGTCCATGGTGAAATTGGTCAACATTTTGAAGCTGTTGTGATCGTCGTACTGGAAGCACCGTAGCCAATACTCGTCAGCAGGACAATAACTGTTGTGTGGGGCTACAGTCTGAACTTTGGGAGCATTTCTCAAACCCTGGGGTCTTAAAAGCTTTGTATTGGTTCAAAACTCATCCATGGTTTTTTGCAGAATTTTAAAGTAACGTTTACATGAGTAAATTTGAGCTTTTACTGAACCCTGAACAATTTGAACAATATTGTAAGTTCGACGGTGCACGAAATGTGCGAAATGTTCGATACCGTCGCGACGACATCATTGCCACGGGCGTCTCTCTTGTCCTCACCCCCCTGGCAGCTCCAAATGGGACTCGGGTACAAAGCGGGACAAATGCTTTTCCCAGTTGAAATTAATGGCATGTTCCCTGGGCAGACAAACGCTGCTGCTTGCTGGTTCACCTGGAAATTTATTTCAAATCGTCACCCGGGAGAACCTCGATGTCCAGCAGTTGTCCATCATCCTCGACACGGACTGGACCGGACCGGAAGGGTCCCCTATAACTCCCCCCTGGAGGTTTGTTAGAAAAATTATTCGTTATCCAGCCAGTTTTTTTTCCAAAACTGACTGGAACTGAAAAAGAATATTAGATTTACATATGTAGGAAGATACTTCTTTATTTCGCTTACCTTAGCGCTTAAACCATTGCAATTGCACTTAAAGTGCTTTAAATTAGAAAGATTTTGTTTCAGCTCATGATTCTTACCATAGCTTACAACGCACCATGACACTTTCCGCGAAATAAACATTAAGCAAACTGCAATCCTAACACTGCCCTTTGTAGTAAATGTTTCTTTCACTTTGCGCGTATACCGTTACAAATCTTTTAAGAATGAGATGTGATTTACTCTATGACTCTATGTGAACGGAGGTTTACATGAAACAAGCTTTATAATTACATGAAAACACCCGATTCCTTTCTACCCATGTTCTTGCATGAAAGGTTACATTTTTATTTTCGAGTTCAAAAATGGAAAATTCCGTGCAATGTAACATTACATTTTTTTTTCTGTGCGGTGTTTTTTTTCTAGTATAAACATGGGTGTGGGTAAATAATTAGGTATTACAGTAAAACCCCGCTTATCCAAGGTAGTTGGGAAAAAAACGACCTCGGATAACTACAACCTCGGGTTACAGGAAATACACCGACGAACAATATCCTTTTGCTATGGTATTGCATACATCCAGGCGCATAACTCAGTATATGCGTGGATTTTGTAATCCAATTTAACGTCGAATTTCGACTTAGATACATATTCCCTTAAGTAATTGAACATCCAAAAACGATAACGGTTTCTCAAACAATAATCTCAACGTACAATTTCACACAGCGCCAACTTTCCCTTTTCTTGGATCTTCTTCAGTCAAACCACAAGTGAAGTGGGACGTTTATTAGTTTGTTGAGCTTTGATGAAGTGCGGCCAAATTGGATTCCGAATGAAACTCTCTCAGATAAAACGCAAACAACTATAACTAGTATCTTACATTCTTGAGCCCGGGTGCTGTCTAAGGGGCCGTCCATTAATGATGTCACGCGCTAGGGGGGGAGAGGGGGTTTCGATTTTTGTGACAATTTGTGACATGGGGGGCAGGGGGGGTCAGCTTGAGCGTGACATCACTTATCATTACAAAAAAAAAAAGAAAACAGAAAAACAATAACAAATAATTCTATCCTAAATTCAATAAAATTATAAAATTATAATGCATAATAATACTCACGTAATCACTTATGGTTAATTTCATGAGCATAAGAAAGTTCACAACAACACTTCCACTGCAACACTCAGGAATGTCCATCCCACTAAAATTGTGGCAAAACGTGAACAGGATTGCTTGGCTTTTCTAAACTGTGGAGATGATTTGGATTGCGAATGGATTGAAGAAGAGGACCTAGATTTGAATGGTTTCGACATCGTCGCTGATGCTGCAGCTACTGCCTTGACTTTCCCGGTCATTGATATGGAAAGTCATCAACATGGATTATGGACTCATGATTGAAATGTTTTTTAAGCAATGATTAAAGGCTTGTTAAAAGTTGTTAACCTTTTTTTTTAAATTCTTTGAATAAAACTGATGAATTTAAAAAAAGCAACATTTTTAATTAAATTCCTAAAGGATTTTACTCTAGAGGGGGGGGGGGATTAGGAAAATGTGACGTAATACAAACAGGGGGGTTACGAAAGTTGTGACAATATGTGACAGAAGGGGGAGGGGGGGTAATTTTTTTCGAAATTTTGCGTGACATCATTTATGGACAGCCCCTAATCTGTGGTGTTGTCGATGGTTTCGTTTCATTTCATTTGCTATCTGCGGCACAATTTGCCGCATATCGGCAGAAAATAGGTACCGAAATGTCAAATATGTGTCCCCGATTGTGCTGAGAAGGGCAAATCAAATACTTAATACGACGACAATGCGACGACCGACGACCGGTCGTTAGGAGCTTTATCAATATTTATTTGGCGCTCTTTTGTTTCGTTCGCTTTTTGGGGGTTTTAGGTTTGCGGAATGACCTGCCTGGCCGTAAATTCGAAGGGTTGAGTGTAGCAATATAGTACACTTTATTGGTTATCAGATTTAACGAGGGCTCCAGCAGCGGTTTACTGCTTAGAAGTGAAACTGTTCAGAAGACAGGCAAAGAAAGGTTCTATTACACTCAAAATTTGGTAACGTGTGGTTATAATGAAGAGAACTGTTATTTCTTCAAGGAGTAATCTGTTTATATTAACCCTCATCCGTTCCTGAAATTTTTAACCGTTACAGTCCCTGGAGTGTCAATTTGACACTCCTGACTAAAACCTATAAATCTCTCTTGTTCCGCAACCGAATTTTACAAAATTTTAAGTTTTGGAAATCTCGTAACGTAACTCAAATTTATTTTTCAGACAATATTCAGCTACAATACTTCAGTTTACAGTTATTCAAAATCTAGAAATACTCTAGAAATACTACAAAATCTAGAATCGAATGAACGGTGTTTTTTTTACCACAGCTGCAAATGCCCTGTCAAATCATAAATTTTCGTGCAAATTTTGTCGGCAAATACTTATTCAAATTTGGCTGGAACATTCCCCCGAGCTGTTGCCAAGTGAATTTTTGACCTGGGATTTGCCCAAAGTCACAGGGCAGGCAATGCAAATCAAAGGAACACTTTGTAAATCTCGTTTCCATGTGCTGGAATATGAATGTTTTGCATCACGCGTTTGAAAACATTGAAATTTCATTCATCCAAACATTTATTTTTATGATTAGGGGAGAATGAGGATACTTGATCCCTGGGGATACTTGATTCTTTAGCTATATCTCGAAACTGGAATGTCTTACAAAGATCAAATGTTCTAGAAAAATGTGCCAAAATGAGCAAAATAATAATGCTTGTAGTTTAAAATTTTTTAACAAAATAATTGTTTAAGTAATTGAACTTTGTTTGAAAAATTTAAAAAAATGTTACTTGAAGATCTTTTTTTATCACCTTTAAATGTTCCTTATACGGTAAAATTATGAAAAAAATATTTGTTCCATTGTATCAAACGTTCGAGCGTAAAATGAACTTCCATATTTTCAAAGCAATGGAAAACTTTCAACTTCAGCTGGGTACAATTGATCCCCCTTCCAAACGACATATTCTTCTTCTGAATTGATCGATTTAATTGCTGATTACGAAATTACTAATATTTATCCAAAAACTTATAGATATTTATCAAATAATTGTCTGAAGTAAAGAGCAAAAATAATTATCTCTTAATTATGAAAAATAGCGCCTTTAAGTATGCAATGCATATAGCGTTGAGACAAAGTTATAGAATTTTCTTCTTATGTCTGCTATAAATTGTGAAATGAGAACAAACATGACCAAAATAGTCAATTAACATTCTATCTTGGGGTTTTGTTTGATTTTTATACAAGGATTAGGGCTTCCTGAATAAAAGATCAAGTCTCCTTCAATAGGGGATCAAGTCTCCCCTAACTTCAGAAAAATCGCAATTTTTTTATTCCCCCGAAAATGCTTCTAGTTCATCAACGGGTTCAAGTATCGTTTGGAGCATAGAAACTTGAAGTTACAAGCTGTCAGAAAATGTCAAAGACGGCGAGTTGCTATTTTTTTCCAGAAAGATATGGAGAAAATAAGAAAAGGGGATCAAGTATCCCCACTCTCCCCTACTGATGTAAAATAAGCATTTTACGACCGTTTTATTTTTCTTGTTTTTTAACCAAGTAACCAAAATCTTGAGATTCCTTCAACGGCAAACAAGATTTTACGTGAGAACAAAACATTTTTCATATAACTTTTTATGTGAAACGTCCATTTATTCTTTACCTGACCACATAACTAATACGCTGGGATGTGATGATTCATGGATTTTGAACAACTAATATCAACTCGAGTTGTCTTTTCATGTTACAGAATTTTTCTCGCTAAATAAGGCCGGAACATGTTTCAAATCCTTCTTTTATCACTAAGAGCGGGAATATCGCGAGCGGAGGATAAAAAAATAATACGAAATACAAATAAATTGGAATAAATTGCACGAAAATTTGTGAGCAACAAAATTGCATACTATATCATTGCACAAAACCTATGAATCATGTAATTTTTTATCGATAAATTTAATAAAACCAAGAATACAGAAAGGGAAAAAACTTCCATCTTTCACATTTTGTTTTTTAGTCTTGTGATCTTTCGGATTTTTGATCTATTTATTTTTTTAAAAACGACAATAAATCGGCCAATATGCAACGAGTTTTCGTAACAGTTGAAATATCTGAGTTTATATTAGAACAATTTTATTAAATAATATATTCAACTATAGCTATATATGTTTCAAAACTTGGGAAAATGTGGTTGAAATGTGTAAATTTTACAAGCGATAAAGTACTAAAAATCTAGTTTTTAAGCCCCTGTGGTTATGCAATTTTAAAAAAAACTGTTGAAAAATTACTCCAACGATAAATTTTATCCTAGAACATAGTTAGTATCAAACTTAAAACTGAATTTTTGTGAAAAAAAAATCTGGCTTTTAGATGGCTAAAAGGATAGCATAAACGAATCCAACGAACGTTGGATTTGTTTTTTTCGGATGAATCTATTATGATCAACTCCATAATCGAGGCCAGCGATGTCGTCGTCCCAATAGACATGTATAATCCTCCTTTACAATTTGAAATTTCGTTCCCGAATCCCATTGAGTTTGTAGAGGTTTTCGATACATCTGCTCGTGACTTTAGTCGTGCGGATTTCGATACGATCAACCGTGTTCTTTCTGAATATGATTGGTCAAATTTCCATAGCTTTACTGATGTTGATATGGCTGTTAGTACATTTTGCGCAATTTTGGATGATGTTTTTGACCAATCCGTACCCCTGGTGCGGCCTCCTCTTCGACCTCCTTGGACTAATGCTCACCTGAAGCGTTTGAAACAGACACGTTCGAAATTGCTACGGAAGTTTTGCAGGTGCCCATTTACAAAAATCAAACTAAATGATGCTACAAAACGATATAGGATATACAATCGACTTTGCTATCGCCTTTATGTAAATCGCACTCAGAGTAAACTTCGGCGTAATCCAAAACAGTTCTGGAAATTTGTGAACTCCAAACGGAAAGAATCTGGTCTTCCTGCGATACTCCAATTAAATAGTAGCTTTGCTACGTCACCTGCAGAAAAATGCAACCTTTTTGCAACGCACTTCTCCAGTATCTTCTCAGTCGAATCGCCAACTGCCAATCAATTAAACGCTGCCGTCACGCGATTACCCATTGATGTTCTGGATCTGGACGTTTTTGCTATTAGTGAGGAAATGGTCTCAGAGGCTATCATTAATTTGAAGTATTCCACTTCATTCGGACAAGATGGAATACCAGCGTGCGTATTGAAAAAATGTCGCAATTCACTGATAAAACCTCTTACCCACATCTCCAGTCCAGTCCACAAAAAAGGCAACAAACAAGATGTTCTTAATTACAGAAGTGTCACATCGCTAGCTGCATGCTCAAAGGTATTGGAGAGGATCGTCAACGATGTTATGTTCTCAGCTCATTTTTCCCTAAACGATCGGTAACTTCAAATCTAAGTTTTTACATCCTTCTGTATATCGAAAATGGATGGCTGCAAACAAATCGATGCTATTTACACAGATATATCAGCTGCATTCGATTCAGTGAACCATGCAATCCTCCTGAAAAAATTGCAACGCTTAGGATTTTCCGAAAGACTGTGTGCATGGATAAAAAGTTACCTAACGAATCGCCGATTAGCTGTTAAAATTGGTTCTGCTGAATCCTTTGATTTCATTCCAAACTCTGGCGTACCACAAGGCAGCAATCTGGGTCCATTATTGTTTACGCTGTTCTGTAATGATATAAATTTGCTACTCATGGGATGTGGCGTTCTCCAGTATGCGGACGATCTAAAAATATATTTAGTTATAAACAGTCTAGCTGATTGTTACGCGTTACAACGCTTCTTGGACATAGTAGTGAGCTGGTGTGCCTGTAATTTATTGGTTTTGAGCGTTTCGAAGTGCTGTATTATAACATTTGGGCGCAGGAAACATCCGTTCTTGTATAATTACAATATACTGGGTGAGCAGTTGCATCGTGTGGAGGAAATAAAGGATCTTGGCGTCTTATTGGACAGTCGTATGACTTTTAAACGCCATTACTCTGTGGTACTTGAAAAGGCAAACCGCATGCTGGGATTCATCATACGTTTGAGTAGAGAATTCACCGATCCGATCTGCTTGCGAGCTCTGTATTGCTGTCTTGTTCGATCAATACTGGAATCGGCGAACCTGGTATGGTGGCCTTTCGAAGCTGCTTGGATTACGCGTTTTGAGGCAATTCAACGACGATTTGTGCGATATGCTCTTCGTGAGCTACCCTGGGAAAACCCGTTAAACTTGCCACTATATGCTCATCGTTGTGCTCTGCTTGGTCTTAAGACGCTATCAGATCGCCATTCCATCGCCCAATCTCTATTCGTGGCAAAGATTTTACGAAACGAAATCGATTGCGCATGGCTGCTTTCCCGATGTAACATCTATGCACCAGAACGAACTCTTCGCAATCGAAATTGGCTCTCTCTGAAATCAAGAAGCACGCGGTATGGCAGCAACGAACCTCTACGTTCCGCAGTAACATGCTTTTTACGTCATTTTACACACTTTGACTTTAATGTATCCATTTCAATTTTTAGACGTCGGATTGAATCTGATTTAAGCGTACAATTACGAAACTGAGAATGCTTATAATGTTATGTACAAATAGTATTAAGTAGATCATTAAGACACCTATGTCAGATGATATTATTTTCAATAAACAATAAACAATAAATCTCGCACATTTTTATATTTTTGAATCTACCTACAGAACTGAAGCCAAACCAAATCCACTAAGGTTTTAGAAGTCAATATGCATCAATTGATGTCGCGAAGTTCATGTTGTCAGACTTTCTCAACTTATCATTAGGTCGCCTGAAGGAGATTTGCATTCTGAAAATTGAGCCTAAAGGTAAGCCAACTGGCCAGTATTGAACACTGCAGATCAAATTTCGTCGAGATTTCAGTGTGCTGTCAGAATTTTCATATCATGTGGAACACACTATATAACAGGAATTTTACTGTTTTTACTCTAATCTTATCGAACAAACAAAACTTGACTGGTCTTTAACAATAAGAAAAAACAAAATTATCTGAATAATTCGCATAATTGCGCATCAATCTCTGTCTTAATACAGCAACATTTAGAAAAAAAAAACTTATTTAGTTCAATGGTGGTCCAAAATAAGTCCAACGGGTGGCCCAAAATACTGACCAGAGTATTGATTGAAGAAACGTGTTTTTATGCTTAAATCTTGCTACATTGCAACAAACGACGATATTTTTCGATAGAAAAAGCCTTGATCTTCGTAATGAACGGATAAAGCAGTCGAAAATTGTAATATATGCTTTTTTATTTCAGAAAATAGCATAGCCACTTCCCAAAGCGGTCCAAAATAGGTCCGGTACCCTCCAAAATAGGTCCGGTGTTTCGATAGAAGGTCCAGCAGTTGATCGGCAGAGCTCGATTGCTCGTGTTCGCCGGTTTCATCACGTTCACCGTGGTGAAATTGGCTAACGCGTCGTTGTACTGAAGCGGAGATTGCAGGTTCAAGTCCTGTCGGTGAGCCGTTGTATCTTTTTCGAAAAATTCATGATATTTACGGCTTATGTTCTTTCGTTCTTTGATAGCTTATGTTTCTTTAATTCTTTCCATCACCTACGAAAATGTGATTATTTTCAGGTACAAAGATGTACCAAACCGATTCCACAACATCAGTATTGATAATTAAATTCAAGCTTTTTTACGATATTTCTAGCATTTTCATAAAAAAGCAATACTTTTCAAGTATTCCCAGTATTGATTGGACTATTTTAATTTAATTTTTGAAAAAAGTCAGAAAAATTCTAATAATTTGGAAATGAATAGTTATTTTTCAATGAGAATTCAATAATTTAGCATGAAGATTTTTCATTCCTTTTTTCAGGAAGATCTATATCTTTATTTCTTATTTTTTTTTCAATTGAATCATCTCATTATCAAATTGGACTTGTATACCGAACTTAGTGAAGTTACTAAAAAAATTAAGAAGATTCAACAGATTTCCTATGATTTTTTTTTTTACTTTGAAAATCCTCCTTTCAACAAAACATAACCATAACTTATCTATCAATACAAACTATCACCAGTTTGGTGTAAACCACTTGATTTTTTTTTATAAAAATATATTTTTTATGAAATTATTTTGTCGGCTATATCGGTGAAATTTTATATTTTATAATCCACTTACCTGTGGGGCAAAATGCAACAAAATGAAAATCAGAACTAAACCTCATAAATCTCGTTTCCGTATGCTGGGATATGATTGTTTTGCATTATGCGTTTGTAAACATTCAAATTTTTTTCATCCTAAGATTTATTTTCATGATTTAAGCTAATAGAATATTTGTAATATTTTTACTCCTAAATGTATGCAGCAAATTAACAATTTTCCTTAAAAACATTTTTGATAGAAAAATGTAAAATTTAATTCGAACAAAACAAAAAATTACTGAAATTTATGCTTTATGCGTTATGTCATCACAAATGTATCAAAAACTTTAAATTTTCAAACGTTTTCATTTGATTTTTCATTAATAACAGTGTTAGTTGCAACTTACCCATTTTTCTTAGTAAAATATCATATTTTTGAAAATTTAAAAATAACTGGTAAAACCAATAATTTTTCTGACTACGTCAATTTAGTGACCCATCAACCTTAAAACTTTTGATGTACAAGAGGTATGATTATCTGTAGGTATTAAGATTTTAGAAGCCATTGACTTTGAATAGTGTTGCATTGCATAATAACTAACTAACTAACTAAGGGTCCGGCGCCGATTGACCGGCGCATAGGGCTGAGATAAAAGATCTCCACTGCTGGCGATCTGGAGCCAGCGTCTTCACTTGCTGCCAGCCAAGGTTCTCGTCAACTGTGCGGATTTCAGCGGCTAGACTTCGCCGCCACGAGCTTTTGGGCCTGCCTCTTCTTCGATGCCCATCTGGATTCCAGTCAAGCGCCTCTCTGCAAATCTCGTTTTCATCTCTTCGCAGCGTGTGCCCAATCCATCTCCACTTACGTTCCCGAATCTCGATTTCTAGCGCCTTTTGATGACACCGGCGATGAAGTTCAACGTTTGAGATCCAGTTGCCAGGCCACCAAGCGCGGATGATGTTCCGCAGGCAGCGATTCACAAAAACTTGCAGTTTTCGCGTCGTCACCGCATATGTGCACCAAGTTTCACACCCGTACAGCAATACGGATTTGACGTTTGAGTTGAAGATTCGGATCTTAGTTCGTAGAGAGATCTGGCGTGAGCGCCAGATGTTTCGGAGACTCGCGAACGCAAATCGGGCTTTTCTGATCCGGGTTTCGATGTCCTTCTTGGTACCACCATCAGGCGTAATCTGGCTACCAAGATACTGGAAGCACTCCACTGTCTCAACCTGTTGTCCAGCTACCACGAAATTGGAACGATTTTCTGTATTGATTTCCATCGACTTGGTCTTTCCGACATTGATTTTGAGACCTGCTGCCTTGGAGCTTTCGGTGAGGTCGTCGAGTTTGCTCTGCATGTCTTGTTGTGTTTGGGCGAGCAAAACAATATCGTCTGCCAGGTCAAGGTCGTTCAGTTGCTCCATGGTTGAAGGATTCCACGGTAATCCTCGGTTTTGTCTACAGTCAATCGATCCAGTCAAGATCTCATCCATTACGATGAGAAAAAGCAGCGGTGACAAAATACATCCTTGTCTCACTCCAGCAGTTACCGGGATTGGTTCGGACAAGACACCGTCGTGCAAGACCTTGCACGAAAATGCCTCGTACTGTGCTTCGATGAGATGGACTAGTTTCTCTGGGACCCCTCGTCGTCTAAGAGCAGCCCAGATGTTTTCGTGGTTCAGTCGGTCAAATGCTTTTTCGAAATCAACGAACACCAGCAGAAGAGAGTCCTGGAATTCGTTGATTTGTTCCAGTATTATTCGTAGCGTTGTGATGTGGTCCACACATGATCGTCCGGATCGGAATCCAGCTTGTTGCCGTCGGAGTGTAGCGTCGATTTTCTTCTGGATCCTGTTCAGGATCACTTTGCAGAGTACTTTGAGGGTTGTACAGATCAAAGTTATGCCACGCCAGTTACCGCACTCTGTTAGGTCTCCTTTCTTTGGGACCTTTACGAGGATACCCTGCATCCAGTCGGCCGGGAATGTTGCAGTATCCCAAATGTCAGCGAAAAGACGGTGCAACATTTGTGCTGACAAGGCAGGGTCGGCTTTGAGCATTTCAGCAGGAATGCAATCGATTCCAGGCGCTTTGTTGGATTTCATGTTTTTGATTGCCGCTTCTATTTCAGCCAGCGAGGGCGCTTCCGAGTTGACGCCATTTATGCGACTTACTGTGGGCGCCTCGAGCTGCGGGTTCTGTTGGCCATTGCTATTTGTAACTCGGAAAAGTTGTTCAAAATGCTCAGTCCAACGCTTGAGCTGATCTGTTCGATCTGTCAGCAGCTGACCTGCTCGGTCTTTCAGCGGCATTCTTGCATTAGTCCTTGCACCACTAAGGCGGCGAGAAATATCATATAATAATCGGATATCTCCAATGGCGGCGGCTCTTTCTCCCCATTCGGCTAGGGAGTTTGTCCAGGCTCTCTTGTCTCGTCTACAAGCTCGTTTAACTGCCTTTTCCAGCTCCGCATATCGTAAGCGGGCGGCTGCTTTAGCTGACCCGGTACATGCCTGCTCAATTCCGACTTTCGCCTTTCTCCGATCATCGATCATCCTCCAGGTTTCATCCGACATCCATTCACTTCTTCTTCCACGAACTTTACCGAGAGTACCATGGCTCGTCGCGATAAAGGCATTCTTGATTCCACACCACTGTTCTTCGACTGTTCCGTCTGTCGGCAACTCCAAGGCTCGGGATTCTAGCTGTTCAACGTATGCCCTTTTCACCTCTGGATTTTCCAACCGGCGGACGTCGTATCGACACCCGACTTTCTCCTCGCGCCGTTGGACACGCGCAACTCTCAGTCGTATCTCGCCAAGGACGAGGTGATGGTCAGATGCAATGTCTGCGCTTCGTTTGTTGCGGACATCAAGAAGGCTCCTTCTCCATTTTCGACTGATGCAGATGTGGTCAATTTGATTTTCTGTTCGGCCATCTCGGGATACCCAAGTGACCTTATGTGCTGGTCGATGGGGGAAGAGCGATCCACCGATCACCATGTTGTTGTTGCCACAGAATTCTACAAACAGCTCTCCGTTTTCGCTCATCTGTCCTAGGCCATGGCGCCCCATGATGCGCTCAAAGTCCTGATTATCGGAGCCAATCTTTGCGTTGAAGTCGCCTAAGTGGATTTGAATGTCACCCTTCGGAATTCTCTCAACCACGCTGTTCAATTGACTGTAAAACTGCTCTTTCTCCTGCAAATCGGCAACGTCAGTTGGCGCATAACACTGGACCATTGTAAGGTTTCTAACCCGTGTTCTGAATCTGGCTACGATTATTCTTTCGTTTATCGGTTCCCATCTTATAAGGGCCGCATGGGCCTGCGGGCTTAACAGGAAACCAACTCCTCGTTCCCGAGTAGCATGTTCTCCTCGTATGCCAGAGTAAAGCAGTACTTGCCCGGACTGTGTCTTGTGTTCTCCAGTGTTAGGCCAACGGACTTCGCTCAGTCCCAATATCTCTAGCTTGAGGCGGCTAGCTTCTCTAGCAAGTTGAGCCAGCTTTCCTGGCTGGGCAAGGGTCAAAACATTCCAAGTTCCAATTCTAGTCCGTGTTTTCATGCTAAAAGTCGTTGCCAAAGTTCCAATTCGGTTATTTCTTCTCTCAGTTTCTGTAACAATACAAGATATCAGGAGCAGTAGGTTGTTAGCCTAAAGTCCCTATCCCGCGATGGGGCTGCCATCTTGGACTTAGCTGGCGGGAGCCGCATTTCATAAATTCAGCCGCTCGCTGCGAGACAGACGCTGCTTGAGCCGCCCCTGACCTGGAGAACAGACGCTCGGTTGTTGTTGCACGCCGCCCCTGACCTGGGGAACAGACGCGTGCGGCCACCTTCTCAGTCTGCATGCGACCAAAGCATCCACCGGGGTTGGGTACCCGATCTCCGCTTAGGTTACTCGCACCCCAGCCGGCACCGCGGGGAGGTAGAGATAGGAGGCATTGCATAATACATTACATCAAATTCGTATGGGAGCCCTCCTTCCTTTTTCTTAAAAAGAATTAGTTTTACAGTACAACAAATTGTTTGATTATATCCTGACTAGTTTATTAATAAGATAAATCATGTCATGTAATAATTAACGGGATTATAATATGGGAGCCAAAACCTAAACTTTGTTGACAATTCAATCAATAATCTTATCGTTCATAACTTTCATGTGCAACGGTCTTTTGAAAATAATTCCAGTTTTGTCATTCTTTGGTTTATTTTGTATGAGAAAACTTCTATAGTATATAATATCATCTTATCACTTTAAAACTTAAATGTGTACCAATTTTGATCAAAATAGTTTAAACATTATTTGAGTACTGTCACATTTTAATGGATTTAATATGGAACCTCCCTCCCTTTCAAAAATGGCGAGGGATTTTCAAATAATAAATCATCTAAATGTGACAAATCATGTTGAACATTACTATAAATTATATCATGGTGTTAAATTTGTTTTGTAGAAAATTTTATGGCAATTGTTTAAAAATTGCATGAGTTGTGCCATATAATATGAAAAATCTGTATGGAAGTCCCCAATCTCTCAATTCGGAGGGTTCTGAAACTATTACAGAAACTATCCCCGGTCCTGAAAACGGTCGAATACTAAAATCACGATCACGACAGACAAACATTCATTTTATATACCGTCAACTGGGGCAACATGCAACACTTTTCAATTTCAATGGCTTCGAAAAAAATTATGTTCACAGTTAATCATACCCCTTATGCATCAGAAGTTTTAAGGTTGATGGGAAAATTGACGTAATCAGAAAAATTATTGGTGTCTTTAGTTATAAATAACTTTTAATTTGCTAAGATTTGAGAAACTATGCCATGATCATTTTGTAATCATTTAAAGATATCTTTATTACGTTACATTAAATTAAAAATTGTATCTGTAATAGTTTGTTTGATGATAATTAAAAATTTCCTAAAATGCAAATAATAATGCGTTTATTTAAAATTTCATATGTTGACCGTTGTATACGTTAGATACTGTATTTTACCGAAAAGTAAAGTAGGTAAAAATCTATTTCTCCAATTCAAACTTTAAACCTCACTTTTTAACGTCAATTTTGATGATATACCGTCAACTGGGGCAACATGCAACATTTTTCAACTCCAATGGCTACTAAAATCTTAATGCCTACAGATGATCACTCCTCTTGTACATCAAAAGTTTTAAGGTTGATGGGACACCAAACTGACGTAGTCAGAAAAATTATTGGTTTTACCAGTTATTTTTAAATTTTCAAAAACATGCGATTTTGACCCTACTAAGAAAAAGGGGTAAGTTGCAACAAACTCTGCAATTAATGAAAAATCAAATAAAAACGTTTGAAAATTTATAGTTTTTTTATACATTTGTGATGTCATGACGCATAAAGTACCAATTACAGTAGTTTTTGGTTTTGTTCGAATTAAATTTTACATTTTTGTGTCAAAAATGTTTTTAAGAAAAAAAATGTAAATCTACTGCATACATTTAGGGGTGAAAAATACTACAAAATATTCTATTATCTTGAATCATGTAAATAAATCTTAGGAATGATGAAATTTCAATGTTAACAAACGCATAATGCAAAACAATCATATTCCAGCATATGAAAACGCGATTTATGAGATTTAGTTTTGATTTGCATTTTTCTGCATTTTGCCCCAGTCAGCTAACTGAATTATAAAAATATTTATTTAAAAAAAAAATGGTGATTGTCCGAAAAATATTTATACACAAACAGTGTTGGTATTGTATTATGAAAGCAATATAAAGTTTGTAGTTGATTTCATTAAGCCAATCCGTCAAACGAGGTAAAGTTTTTTACGGCATCGAAAAATGTAAAAATTTGTGCATCTATTGCTCGATTTTTTTTATTTTTTTTTTGAGAATCAAAAACTTTAAAAACTCTTCCACGATGTTAAAAACTATGTCATCATCAATTTGTTATCATTCAATGATAACTTTATTACAGTTTATTGAAATAAAAATTGAATGAGTGTTGTGGTATACAAATGTTGCATCTATCCCTGCTTTTGCATGATGCCCCGTTTGACGGTACTAAAAAACTTTAAATCGCTGCATACATTTAGGGGTAAAAATTCTTGAAAAAATGTACATATTATTCGTTGAGTAAGAATTTTTGTTTAAGTTTAAATAAAGCAACTTTCTTAAGTTTAAGGTAATATTGTCGTGAGGATGAATTGACTTTTCAAACTCATACTCATCATCACATATCATGAAAGCCGAACAGAATTCAAACGGTATCAGCTTGTAACTTTCATTAAAAGTCTTCAGAACAAAGATTCAAACCACATAGATTATTCCCACTCATCAAAGAGATCTACTGACCACAGGGAACGTCCTTCCATCCATTCAATACCTTGTAGCTCAACACTTCTCAATAAGTATAATAACGATATTAATTGCATCTTCTAAGAGCATCGTTCGGCTGAGCCACTTTGATAGCCCAGAGCCGAGAGCCAGCAGGACTTCACCTGCCTTGGAGCGAAACGGCACAGCTATGGGAGCTAGCTGATCCTTATTAAACCGATAGAAAAATCCTGCACCACAACGTGGCCAGCCAGTACACTATAAGAGTAGCTATCAAGAGGACCTACAACTTTTTTCATTATTCCAAGTATACGCGAGGAGGATACTAGCTCGAAAGTACTCTTTTATAACTCCGAGATGCAGGGGTCCGATTATATTGTTTTTTTTTTTTTGGTTCGGGAAAATAGTAAATGTAACATGGAAAACTGGACAAAAAACAAGAGACTTTTTCAAAAAATTAAGAAAAACTTTTTAATCCTGAAGGTAGGCTAATTTTTTCATTAGCATCCTTCAAACCGGTACCACGTGCGTATGTGTGTTGGATAGGATAATATTTGGAGTAAAATTGAAAGTTATATCTATACCAAACAAATTCTTTTGTGAGTTTATATGCATTCTTTTGTTGAAATCTTGGCCTCAGATAACGTTATGCAAGAATTAAGTATGAAAAAAGATAATCAGTTGTATTAAAAGACCGTAGTTATAGATGATGATAGTGTTTAGAACATTTTGTGAATGTTTCATCCTTCAATCAATTTACTGATGTACTCGAAGGATCAACCCGATTCTTCACGGATCATACGAATGGCAGCCTTTCTTTTTTCGGACTGTGTTGTTCTTGCTTCTTTTTTCTTTTTTTTCATTGTTTTCCATCTCGCCTTTCATGCAAGGATCCTTGGGTATTGTACTTGATCTAAACCGAATGTGCCAGCAGGTACCGCACACAAAATTGGATAACTATCTTTTCTGGTGCCGGCCCCAATCCGTGAGCTGGCTGATCCAGAGCCACAGTATGAACTCATCCAAAGTGGACATCCCTCCCACGACCCTTGAGAGAGAGCGAGAAAGGAAGACCGGAATGTTATAATGAAATGAGAAGGTCCTTTATAAAAAAAACCCGCTGGTCGCAACTGTATGTAGTTCCTGTTCCTACCGTTCTATTCTTTTTTTTCCTTGTTTCTATACCTGTTGTTATTCGGTGGGACGAAATTGCCAGAATCCGTTCAACTATGTAACGATTTTTTTGCTACCTATCGTCGTCAAGCCAAGAGTGGCCTAAGCTATTCATGAGATATAAAACCTTTATCCAACAAAAGTAAACTTTTTTGTTCCTCAGATCCGTGCCAAGCATCAGCAACAGCAGGAGACTTTCGAAATGTGATAATGGTAATACCTCTAGAGCACAGGATAAAGAAGGACCCGTAGATCCTACAACATGCATTCATGTATGGCCCAAGTAAAAGGCTTTGCGTTATAATGCTTGCATGACCTGATTTCTGCTGCTCTGAATGATGGAAGATTTCTTTTTTTGCCGATCTTTGTGTATCTTGGCTTTGTTCCCAACCAAGTGCAAAAGAAATTAATGGAATGGTAGAACGAGGGAAAAAAACGCCGGCAAGGAATTAGGAAGGTGTTTCAGTTCCACAAATCGGAACGAATTTTATCCTCCGATTCGTTCCCAGAGAAATCCGGAGAAAAGTTTCCGACATAATCCGATTGACCATTGAAGCAAACATCCGACCCGGGGTTCTTTTTTTTTCTTACTTTCGTTTGGGTCGTCGGAATGAGCTTACAACTTCCTGTTATCCCTTTTTTCTCGGCCTTGATCTTCTAATGAATGATTCCCTCTTCGAAACAAAAAGGTTACAGTCTATGATAATGAATGATTAGCATTAAGCTCATTTGAGTGTGCATTATTAGTTTTCGGGGTATCTTTTCTGGGTTGACAATATTGAAGTAAAAATGAACAAAAATTAACTTTGAAAAATTCGTGTGCCGAATGATGAATTGTTTGGGAAAATTTTGCGGTTAATTTTTATCATATTTCTTTTCAACTCAGCTCTGACAGCCCCTATAAGGTGTATATTTTTTGTGAATTTAAGTAATCTTCTGTATCAATGTTTAAAAAAATATAAAGTTTTTGAATTTTTAACAGTCAAAAGGCTGAATGAAGAATACGTCAACGATATTTTCGGAACAGAACTTTAGCAAACAAAGTTGACCTAGCGTCAATGGAAGCCGAATACTCAGCGCTGCGTAACACCGTATTCAGACGATATATCAATAATATGGAACGAAAGGTGAAAAATAAATCATCAGACATTTGGAAAGTCATTAAATCTCAACGATGCGTCTGCAGTTTATCATTGCAAGTATCATTTGACGATCGGTCATTTGAAACTACTCCTGAATCTACTACATTTTCAAAAGGTTTTGCCATTTTGGGTTTCATCCCTAGGAACACTTCAGACATTGAAGATGTTTAATAGTATAAAAGTATGTATGTAAGTATGTAAGTTTAATTATTATAAAATTCAGAAAAAAATCGGAATGCAGTTAGGCTTCTGCCTTTCCAAATCCGAAATGCCGGGCCTTATACTTAACCCCTGCCATCAGATTTTGTACAGCCACCTTTTCCACCTTCATCGCCGCAGAAAGCCAGTTTGCCTTGAACTGCTGCTCGCCCTTAGCAGTTTTTTTGGTCTTCTTTAGGTTCCGCTTGACGATAGCCCAGTATTTCTCAATTGGGCGGAGCTCTGGCGTGTTGGGAGGGTTCTTGTCCTTGGGAACCACCTGCACGTTGTTGGCGGCGACCACTCCATGACCTTTTTACCGTAATGGCAAGATGCCAAATCCGCCCAAAACAGTACGGAACAACCGTGTTTCTTCAGGAAAGGTAGCAGACGTTTATTCAAACACTCTTTCACGTACATTTCTTGGTTGACAGTCCCGGAAGCTATGAAAATGCTGCTTTTCAAGCCACAGGTACAGATGGCTTGCCAAACCAAATATATCTTCGCGAACTTTGACAGTTTCGTGTGCTTGAAAATATCTGCTTACTTTCCCCTTTCTTTTTCCGTATAAAACTCCTGTCCCGGAAGCTGCTTTTCGTCGGCTTTGGCGTAAGTTTCGTCGTCCATTACCACGCAGTCAAACTTCGTCAGCATCGTCGAGTACAGCCTCCGGGATCGCGGTTTGGCCGTCGTATTTTGTTTATCATCGCGATTTGGAGTCACTACCTTCGTGTAAGTCGATAGTCCGGCTCGTTTTTTGTGGCTCGATGCATGGTTGTAGACAATACACCCAGCTTATTTGTGGCATCTCGGAGACAAAGGTTAGGGTTTCGCTTGAAACTACCGGCAACTTTCTTTGTTGTCTCAGTGGCTTCCGGTTTTCAATTTCCCCCGATCCAGACTTCCTGGCTGTCGACAAAAGTTCCCCGAACACTTTAATTACATTTGTAAAGGTTGTTTTGGCAACTTTTAGCAATTTTGCCAGCTTTGCGTGCGAGTAGTTCGGATTTTTGAGATGCGCGAGCAAAATTTATATACGCTGCCCTTCTTCTTCGGACGGCATTTTGACAACTGAAGAGTGAATTTTAAAATCAAAATAGGAGCAACATTCTACACACACACATACCTTCAAAATGAGGGGTTCAGGTTTTTTAAATGCAAAATTGAAAGAAATACGTCAAGTTGATTGTTTGATCTCGAACGTATTGGTCACCCTGGCTAGGATGAATAACGCCTTAAGGTAGACAGGCAGTTAGCATCGCTATAATGTTGCCAAACCTTTTGTGTAGTTTTTTATTGTTTAAAATAGCGGGAGAAGTTGATATTTGAAATCGAAACAAATAAAATCTCTCTTCTACTTTAAATCGTCAACAAGAAAAGGTGTTTATCTTTACCCATCCGAAATGGTCTGAACCAACATTTTGATTTTGAGGGTGATATTGACCAAATTTTGACCGTATCACCCTTTACTATACAGCCGCACTGTCTTCGCACAAAATCATCCTCTGTATAACTGTTGTCGTGTTTTCAATGAAGTGTCAAACGGTTTTTACTAAAACATTTCCAAAAATATGTGATTATGATATAGCCTAGTTGGCAAGTCTGTTGTCTCCTGAGCCGATGTCCGCGAGTTCGAGCCCAAGAGTAAATATCGAACACAGTTGTACCGGATAAGTTTTTCAATAATGATCCGCCAACTGTTACGTTGATAAAGTCGCGAATGCCATAAAGATGATAAAACGACTATAATCAAAACAAAAAAAAAAACAAATAAACGATATGCCGAGGAAAATATGAACATGAGAAATCAGCTGTTCATTTGACGAGTGGGGAAACACATTGTCTGAAATTTTTCAAGATGTTTTCAATTAGGTATATGCATAATTATTTAAAAAAAACCTCACATGCATTTCAGGCCTGATAGGTTTTTCACCTTTATTTTCTGTTTCATCACCAATGACCAATGAAGTATCCGTCGAAATACGTCTGTGTTAATTAGCAGGAAAACTTTCCAAAGTTTCATCAGGTTGCTCTGAGTTGTTCGGAATTGGACCCCGCTGAAATCAAACAAAGTTTTTAGTATGATAAACTGTCTTGCGTTTTAAAGATTACAATGAGATATTTTCGGGCTAATAGAAGCTCCATATTTTGGGTGAATAATGAACTCATTCTTGATTTTCTCATTTTTCCTCATCATACATCGATAAAATTTATAGTTTATTTCTTATATTTTACCCTATTCTCAATTTATCTTCGTGTTCAAATAATCCAATTTGTAGTGTTTTACAATTAGCATGTACGGTTTGTTTATAAAATTTTTCGTTGCCACGCTGAAGTGAAAATTTAGTTGACACGCTTTCGTCTGAAAAATAATCGAAAAAAATGTCTCAAAAGCGTTTTCCGTTCCAAGAATACACTAGAGACAATGGTAAGTATGATTATTTTGAAAGCATAGATTTAAATTAATGCTTTATTCATTTATTTTTCAGTGGCTCTAGCCACGAAACAATCGATCCCGGGAGGAGGCACGGAAGATTTGGATAATGCCGTAAGTAGTTTTGAAAATAGTAGTTTTTTTTATAAAAAAAAATCGCACGGCAGAAAGGGTTGAACAAAATTGATCCGCAGATTTTTGTTTTAAAGCGATCTTGATTCAAGACTTTCGAATGCCGTAAAGTAATGCAGGAAGGGAATAAGCCGATTTGCAGTCAGCTGATCGGCAGCAGAAGGAAGTGGCTACTCTCAGAGATTTGGTGGTCGAAGCAGCCAAAAGGGAGCGAAGTCGTGTCGGGCACGAAAAATCTGTAGGTTTATCTTTGGGGTAAAAAAACCAAAATCTTTTATAATTACATTTGAATTCTTCCAGATATTTGCAGAAGATGTGGAGCTAGATATTCCAGTAGCTCGAATTCAAAAAATAAATGCTGCTTCATCAAAGCATATTGGGCAGTTCGTGCAAAATTTGGTGTGACACCTCTACGGTCCGGACGAATTTCGATCTAGAACGGTCACTTCAAAGAACACATCAACTAAAAGAGATAAAACTCTTAAACCAATTTCTCCATCTAAGATGGATTCTATAGAAAACTTGAAATCTAAAAAAAACATTGAATTGGGTTGAATTTATAACTGTTGTTTCGTTTTTTCAGAAAAGGCCCTCGAGAGAGTTGCACTTGATGGGGGCACTACTAATTTCATCGAGCAGCAGCTTATGGCCAATAAGATCTTACTTAGTAAATTGAGCCATAGCCGAGAAAATTTCAAACTTAAGAAAGGCGTACAAACTTTCGGTAGCAAAAACATTGAGCTCTGCGAATTAATTTTTTTTTTCATATTTCAATTATTTTAACTTTTCTAATCACCTATTCTAATCACATATGGGATCTGCCCTAAAATTTTCAGAGAAAAAAACGAAATAATTTGACGCAATGAAGCATTTATAAAGGTAAGATTACGTTGATGAGGGAAGAGTGGGGTGTCATGGGCCACATTTTTCTTCGCTTTATAACTCATAAAATATAGAAAGAAAAAGTTGTAGAGGTTGTATCTCACACGACCATGAATCGTAGAATTACGGAAACTCCATTTTAACTGCAGCAGCATAAACTGTTTTAAATGAAGGTATACCGATTAGTAGTTTAAATTATCAATTTTAATTTCGATTCCAAATTAGGGAAATATCTGGCAAAAACTCAATCCAAAAAACAAGTTCATTTCAATGAAATAAGCTGTTGTAATTACACATTTCACCTTACAACCTCACATTTGCTAGCAGCTCTAAAGATGAAAAGTTGAGAGGTAGGGGTAGGTGCAGAGTTTTGTTCAGAAACGCTCAAAGAAAATTTGAAATGCATGCTCCATTCAGCGATTAAAAAATCTCTTCGGATTTGCTTCAAGGAATCTTCAAAAACTGACCGACAACGTAGGGAGGGGGCTAGCGAACATATTTCACAACATGCGCCACGCCGCACCACACAGGAAAAGTCTTAGATGCACTGCAACATGTACAGATGCCCGACCGAGTAAGCAAGGCATTGGCTGGGCTGGGCTAGGCAGCTGTGAAAACTGGGGATCTTGTTGAGCGGGTTAACAGCAACACGGCTCATCTGAGGCCTAAAGTACCATTAACAGGTACACACTAAATATTAAGTGGTGATAAGAGCGACATGTCACTATTCTATCTATTTGATGTCCGTGTTAGGGAAAAACTGTTTGATGGAAGTTATTTCTCCATAGAAAAACTGTCGGAAATTTGCAAATTTTGCGCTAAGTTGAAATTGGCAAACGAAACTGCAAAACTTGCAAAAAATATGTATTAAATCAAATGATAATTTGATAAAATACATATTTTTACCACTTCGGCCTGTGATTATAGTTACAGTTTGAGCATCTCAACATCTGCCTACCAGGAGGGGCTCCGAGAATCTTAAAAGCTTCCCTTGACCGAGGGGTCCAAAAATCCCCAATGATTCGCTGGGCCACCGGCCGCCATCCATGGGGTACGTCAAGGGAATACTGATAAGGACGATTTTAACCTCTCTCTCCGAGATGCCGAAAATAAGCTGGGTGTATCGTCTACAACCGTGCATCGAGCCAAAAAACGAGCCGGACTATCGACTTACAAGAAGGTAGTGACTCCAAATCGCGATGATAAACAAAATACGACGGCCAAAGGGCGATCCCGGAGGCTGTACACGACGATGCTGACGAAGTTTGACTGCGTGGTAATCGACAACGAAACCTACGTCAAAGCCGATTACAAGCAGCTTCCGGGACAGGAGTTTTTTACGGCAAAAAGAAGGGGAAAGGTAGCAGATATTTTCAACCACATGAAACTGTCAAAGTTCGCGAAGAAATATCTGGTTTGGCCAGCCATCTGTAGGGGAAAACTGTACAAGACGCACCAGTTAAGCTTAATCGCTATTTACAGCGATACCCATCATCTATGAACCAAATTGAAAGTTCACCACGATTCAGGGATCACATTTACATCTTGTCAAAAAGAAATTATATGTAAAAAACACGATTTTAGTTATATTTTTGTGAAAATCTTAAACAGCCAGAATACAAGCCGCGGGTAGAACGCCAAAACTAGTGGACAGAACGCACCATACCGAATGGGTGGTGAGAAATGGAACAATGATTATACGGAATATAGTAATTGAAACATCAATTTTTTTATTACATGTTCATCGTATTTTTACAAACTAATCATACTTTGGCAAAAAATCATTTATTATTGCCAAATTTAACGAAAATTTTGCTTTTCAAAATTCACTTTTTTGTATCCTTATAGGTTAAACGCCTCCAGGTAGGCAACGAAATTCAATTTCATGACTGATATCGCGGCAAACATGGCGGCAGATAATTTTTTCGAGTCAAATATTGGTGCACCTTTTTAACTCAAACAAGGACGAAATTTGTTATAATTATGCATTCTTATCGTAATTTTGGAGTCAACAAATAAAAAGAAAGACATTTTGTTTTGACATCTGGTTTTTCTCAAAAGTTAACAGCATTCATAATTTGAGCCTAAAACACGTGGTTTTGCGGGCATTCTGCCCCAACTTTGAGATGATTCATTTTAGTTAAAATTTGTGGGAAGTTAGTGAAATATAATAAAATATTAATAGTCATTCGAAAGTGCATACGAGTGTTATAACGAAAAGCTGTAGTTGGATCAGATGAAGCAGACAGGTTTACCATAAAACGTTATTTGTTAACCATAAAAAATAACATGTTTTAGGCAGAATCCATTAATCCTTCTTTTTCTAGGAATTAAAGTCGTTTGTGTAAACTTTTCATCTAAAAAATGATGAAGAAGCTCGTTTGCCACAGTAAAAATATAGAAAAACACCATTCGGAGCCAAAGGTTAGTGTCCCAGACAACCAGAAGTCGTATTTTCTTTTACAGATTACATCGTATAGAATGTTATTCATACTCATTTTCGTATATCTGCACCTACAATGTGCGGTTCATGCATATTCTTTATCGTATTTAAAAGCATTGCATGATTTTATTTCGACAAGAAGAGAGACTCGTAGTTATGTACATATGAACTCGACCTTTGTGTACGACAATTCGCAAAAAATCCGTGAAACGACCGATATACGGTGATCAGCCGTGACTGAGAGATTTTGTCGTGCTATGCATAAAATAATTCGAAATAAAAAACGTATATAACTGCATTGATTCGTAATAATGTGCATGCAATCGTATACCTTTGCAAATTAATTCGCATGTCTGATTTTCGTAAAACGTATTTGCTGGCAATCGTAAAAGAAGACAAAAAAATTCAATAAAATCGTTTATGATAATGGGACATCGATGATTGGAATCGTATTAAAGGAGGCTTCAAAATGCTGATCTATTTTTAGATCATCGATGACGTGTTCTACGATTTAAAAGATTTTAGTTATAGAAATATACGATTTGCTTTTGGTTTAATGCCTTTGAAGCAAATCCCCTTGAATTTATATATTCCAGATAGCGTCGAGGAAGCATCATGAGCTGCAGATCCTATGGTCAGGGGATCAAGTCCAGGTCAGGCAAATAATAAATTTGTACGATATAAACTTGAATTTGGCGGCAAAAAAAGCATTTTTTTTAAATAATCTTACTATTATTATTTTTGGGAATGAATAAACCAATTGGTTTAAAATACAAAAATGATAATAATCTTATTTTTATTCAACTGGCGGAAAGTGAGAGCCTTGCACTCAAGTCGCAAAAGACGACCAAATAAGTCGTCAAACTTTCCATATTGTTACGAAAAATGTCGTATATTACAACCTCAATCATCTATATGATGATGTAAATTGTCATAGTATATTCCAAAAAGAATCAGGGTAGTCGTAAATGATGCGCATGACAAGTCGTGCAAATCGTAATTTAATACAATCCAAATCAAGAATATGTTTGCTAATGTACCTATATGGCCTCCAAAATGATACGTATATACTGGTTTTGCTACATTATATACGATATGTTTACACGTATATTTGCACGTATATTTGCGTTGCGAATTCGAAATACCCACCAAATGGTTGTCTGGGGTATTTTTGAGAAAGAATGGCATGGGCCATTTTACCTCGCTGGTGCGTCTTGTACAGTTCTCCCCTACCTGTGGCTTGAAAAGCAGCATTTTCATAGCTTCCGGGACTGTCAACCAAGAAATTTACGTGAAAGAGTGTTTGAATAAACGTCTGCTGCCTTTCCTGAAGAAACACGGTTGTTCCGTACTGTTTTGGCCGGATTTGGCATCTTGCCATTACGGTAAAAAGGCCATGGAGTGGTACGCCGCCAACAACGTGCAGGTGGTTCCCAAGGACAAGAACCCTTCCAACACGCCAGAGCACCGTCCAATTGAGAAATACTGGGCTATTGTCAAGCGGAACCTAAAGAAGACCAAAAAACCTGCAAAGGACGAGCAGCAGTTCAAGGCAAACTGGTTTTCTGCGGCGATGAAGGTGGACAAGGTGGCTGTACAAAATCTGATAGCAGGGGTTAAGCGTAAGGCCCGGCAATTCGGATTAGGAAAAGCGGAAGCCTAACTGAATATTTTTCCTGAATTTTATACTAATTAAACTTGAAAAAGAAATTTAATTTGATTTTTTAAATAAACGATTTCATCGATTTACACGCGTTTTCCCTTGTCCAAATTTTGACCGTATCACCCTTTAGTTTTTTTGTTTGTTATTTTTTGCAGCCAGACGTGCTGAAAACAGTAGCGTCCATTACCAGGGGAGCTTTTTGGTATGGGGGAGTGCGGTGGGCCGCTATAAAAAAATTGAAAAAAAGCTGTTAAATCGGAAACTATTCATCGAAGAAAAATTCGAACGTAGGTGTTATCTATCGAAAGAAATTACAAAATTCAATTTGTTAAGGCTCAGATTGAAGCTCAAATTTCAACCCTCAAACGTTGAAAACAAAGAAAATTAATGTTTAAAAAAACATTTATGCTACAGAACCCTTAAGTTAGGAAAAATGTGTTCTGCAAAGCTACTCTTAATATTGGATTTTCTACACACGAGCCCAAAATCCAGGCATATTAAAATGGATGAATTCATTCAGCCGGCTCTCTCCGGATACGCTTGAACGATCGCGGTCAAATCCAACTTCATTTGCAACCGGCGGAACTGTGCGGAATAAATTCCGCCCAGAGAACGCGTGTGCATGGACAAAATTGCATATTTCCCCCATTCTGCCGGAATACCACCAATTTTGTCCCACAAACCGGGAACGAACTGGATTCGACGATGCATTTACGTGTATATATGTATCGCAATTTCACGGCATATCGGCAAAACGGACCAAAATCGGATCAATTGAACCACCGAAACACACGCTGCACAATAAATGGCACACATTGGAAAGGGATTGGTTTTTTTTCTTCTGGGGAAGTGATTGAACGTGTTCCGGATGGATGTGTGGCAAATTTTTTTTTTGGGGGACCCCTATTTGGAATCGATTTACTATGCAGAACAACTTTTTAACGATTTTTTTAAACTTAAAAGCAAACATTGATAGAACAATATTTTGACCGGTAGAAATTTATAATTTTCGAATAAAAATATCTCACAATATTTAGACATCTAAGATTCTATTCTAAGTAAATTGAAAAACTTTGCCTTGATTTTCTAGAGAAAATAAAAGAATCAATCCTACGATTTTGATGCACTGCTGATTCCGTTTTCGTATACGTGGCATTTTGCTGTTTTCGATCGGTAGGGCGGATGGGATTATGGAGTATGACAAAAATTTGTGTGTGTTACCTTCCTATAGTGAGGGTACCTGGTCACGTGTTTAAGGGTGGACCTTAGCTTAGAAAATAGTTTTTTTTTGCAAAGACAAAATTTTGTTTTGTGGAAAAATAAGGGAATCGTTATCATCTTGGACATCGCCCATTTGGGTCTAACCAAAAAAGATCGACAATTTTGAAAAACAATCGGATAGTAGTCGACTACAGGAAGTTGAATGAAAAAACTTCTGCCGATCAATATATAATTCCAGAAATAAGCAAAATCCTAGATCGCCTCGGAAAGGCGCAATATTTCACCGTCTTGGATCTAGCAAGCGGTTTTCACCAATTCGAGAAAGATTCCAAAGACATTCCGAAGACCACGGGATATTCGAATTCGTTTGAATGTCGTTTGGCCTAAAGAACACCCCAGCAACCTTCCAAAGACTGATTGACTTGGTCCTAAGGAGGCATTTGGGAATAAGATGTTTCGTCTATATGGACGACATCATCATTTTCTCGACTTCGCTTGAAATTGATCCCTGGGGATACTTGATTCCTTAGCTATATCTCGAAACTGGAATGTCGTACAAAGATCAAATGTTCTAAAAAAATGTGCCAAATGAAACAAAACAGCAATGTTTGAGGCTCAAAAAATTTTAACGAATTAAGTTTTTGGGTTATTGAACTTTGTTTGAAAAATTTCACCAAATTTGACTTGAAGATCTTTTTTCATCATTTTAAAATGTTCCTTACATGGAAATATTATAACAAAAATATTTATTCCAATACATCAATCTTTCGAGTGTAAAACGAACTTCAAAATACAATATTTTCAAAGCGATGGAAAACTCCCAACTTTTTTCAGAAAAAGTTTTCTAAAATATTGATTTTGGGTACAATTGATCCTTAATATATGGGTACAAATGATCCTGGTATATTCTTCTTCTCAATGGATCGTGGTCATTGGTGATAAAGAGATTACTAATATTTATCCAAAAGCTAATATTCATCCATCAATTATCTGAAGATAAGGGCTAAAATAATTGATTTTCTCTTGTTTATAAAAAATTGCCCCCGTAAGTATGCAATGTTATAAGGGTTGAGAATAAGCTATAGAATTTTTTTCTGACAATGATAGATTGTGAAATGAGAACAAACATGACCAAAATAGTCATTTAATATTCTATCTTGGAGTTTTGTTTGATTTTTTCCATGGATAAGGGCTTCCTGAAGAAAGGATCAAGTCTCCCCTAGCCTCAAAAATATCGAAATTTTTTTACTCCCACGAAAATGCTTCTAGTTCATCTACGGGTTCAAGTATCGTTCTAATTTTAGGAGCATAGAAACTTGAAGTTACACGCTGTCAGAAAATGTAAAAGAGTGCGAGTTGCTAAATGTTTCCAAAAAGATATGGTGAAAATAAGAAAAAGGGATCAAGTATCCCCACTCTCCCCTACACTTTTCTAACCTACTCTTGCCACATCTCATTTCAGGTACGGATCAGGAGGAATACATCAGAAAATGTCACAATTTCAATACTTGGGATCCTGCACTTGGGTTTAGAAATCCCCGCTTAAGGGAACTCCTAGAGAGCAAGGTATATCCCTGCATTTTACCAGCAACAGTAATAGCAATGGTATTGTGGAAAGTTTCTCAATCAGCACTTTTCAGTGTTGAATTATTTTCATTAGCTTTTTTTTTTTTTTAATATTTTCCCTTTTCTTTCTAGCATGGAGAAGTCATCGGCCGGCTCAAGAGCCAGGAGAAAAAGAATTGCTGAACCTGATCCGGGTCCATCGGCCATAAAAGTTGAAATTTCCAATTCATTTGATGTCCTTCATAGCATCGGTGATAAGGCAATATTCATATTTAATTCTGATAAGAGCAATTAGAATCCTTCTTCTTCTTATACTCTTAAAAATGGAAAGGTTCACCAATCACGGTCACGATTCCTGACTTCAATGCCTTTCGGAAAGAAATCGTCACTTCCGTCAAGGATGTGAAGATTTCTTTTCAGATCGGTCGAAGAGGAACTGTCCGTATATTGGCGGAATCTTTTGATAATTAAAAAAAAATTTAAATTATTTTAATAATAAAATACACCAATTTTTAATTGTACGACACTCAAAGTGATCGTCCCTTTAAAGTTGTAGGCTTTGTGGTCTCACCGACGATCAGACACCGGATGAAATCACAGCTGAATTAAATTCTTTGTTAGGTTTTTCTCCAATTCAAGGAATTCGAAAGAGGAAAAGAATCAGCACGAATAATAGGGGAACATGCCCAATTATGCGCCACCAAAGCGAATCGCTGATTTTCTATGTATTCCACGTACAAATTGTGTTAAAAATGGGTGAAATCGTTGAAGAAAAGTGTTTTCTACAAATGCCTATGATTTTTTATTACTCAAATGGCTATAGTTGCTTCAAAAACTTTATTATTAAAAACCATATTCAAAGCCACAGAACAAAACTGTGTTGCAAATACGCGCCGCTGTGTATTCAATACGCGCCTAGCAGCCGAACACACCCGAAAGCAGCCGAAGACCGAAAACACACCAATACCTACAGAAACTTTGACTGAAAACAAAATGAAAATGGACTAATCAAAATTTAAAAAAAAATTAAAAATAGATTTTTGGGCTGAATCAACTGTCATATCAACCTAATTTTAAGATGTCAGAATGCACTGAGGGCAGCTAAAATGATTGTAGAGTTTTGCAAAACGTACAAGCCTCCTGGAGATTTGGGAAAGCTGATGTACAATTCAGTCATAGCTCCATCAATGTTATATGGAACAAAGGTTGCCACGCTCACTAAGAGAAATAGATTACAGTTAGCGAGATTCGAGAAGCAGATATTATTAGAAATCTGGAATAATTGCAGGAAAGAACCAGGAACTAAGTTTAATGTAAGGAACATGCTTAAGGGAAAAACCATCAATAGAAGAGTCAGGGCAGGCAGGTTAAAATATTTAGGTCATATACTGAGGAGGGAGAGTGATCATCCCCTAAGATTGGCTAAAGAACTGAAGTTCGGATATAAGAAAAAGGGTAGACCCAGTTTTACATACAATAATGGGATAGAACAGGACATGATAAGATATAATGTAGATCCAGAAGTTTGGTTAGAGTTGGCCAAAGACAGAGGTAAATTTGCACAAAAGGTGGATCAGATCTATAAAGATAGCGATAGTGAAATTTCAGAAGGAATAGATGAAGAGGAAGAAAAAGATTAGAGAAGGAAGCTTGATCTGTTCTCTCAAAAATGCTCATGTGTATAGTCATAAATTAAATTTCCAAATGATTGCCACTTATCTAGAACTTATACTCTCAACCTTAGCATAATAAAGTGTTAATATTATAAAATTAAATGTTCGTTAAAAATATATTAAAAAAAAAAATTAAAAAAAAAAAAAAATTGTGTCGTGGTCGTGGTGGATCGTGGTGGCGGGACACTTCTAACTGTGATTCTAGCAAAACTTTATTACTATGAAGTGATATGGGTGTCTAACGATTTTAAGTGTTTTTTATATTCTCAATGAACGTATCCTTTTCAAATTATTGATATTTTACTATTATTACTCATTTTTTGTAAATTTTTAATTTTGTATTTTTATGATGGTTTGTTGTTGATATATTTATTCATACTGGTTTGTATATGTGCATATTGTTTATTATTAAATATTTTATTTCATTACTATATATTCCTTCATATTATTGATTTTTCATTATTTATCATCCTTAGTAAATAATTATATTTCATTTTTTATATTACATGTCATACTACTATATTTATATATTTGATCTTTAAATATTTTACAGAGGGAATGCATCTGGGGATAACCCAAGGAAACCTTGCAAGCGGAGTGGTAGCCAACCATTGTAGGTTTCTGAGGGTTGGATGTCTTCCTTCGACGAACCATCGGCCGTGGAAGCCTTCGGGCCAACCACACAGACATAGGCAGGTCCTTGCTACCGATGGGGGAACCATACATACATACATACATACAAAAAAAAAAGAAACGTGCCACATATAATAATTTACTAGGTTTTTTGCAAATGAGCGGGCTATGAAATAATTCTGAAACTGGAATTGGTGAATTTGGTTGAATTGAAGTTCCATTGAGGAGACAACATGGGAAAAAAAGTGAAATTTTAAGCGAGTCGTAAGGACAGCTTGACCATGTTCACAATTTCAAGCGGGTTGAGAGGACAGCTTAAAATTGGAAGGCGAGTTGAGAGGACAGCCTGAACATATCGATAGAAATTCCAAGCGAGTTGAGAGGACAGCTTGAAAATGAAAGGCGAGTTGAGAGGACAGCCTGAACATATCGATTACAACTTCAAGCGAGTTGAGAGGACAGCTTGAAAATGAAAGGCGAGTTGAGAGGACAGCCTGAACATATCGATTACAACTTCAAGCGGGTTGAGAGGACAGCTTGAATTTGGAAGGCGAGTTGAGAGGACAGCTTGAAAATGAAAGGCGTGTTGAGAGGACAGCCTGAACTTAGCAATACAAGTTTCAAGTGAGTTGAGAGGACAGCTTGTAATTTAAAGCGAGTTGAGAGGACAGCTTGATAATGGAAGGCGAATTTAGAGTAGAGAGTACTGTATCTTTGGAAACCAAGCGGGTTGGAAAGGCAGCTTGAAAAAAATAAATAAATGGAAACACTTTGGACTTTGGCTTGCGATAAAATTGAAATTTCAAACGAGTTTAGAGGACTACTTGATATTTGAAAATATTGAATCGAATGACATTTTATATATCTTTCCAAATTGAAAATCAAGCGGGTTGGGAGAACATCTTGAGGACAGAACTACGAAGTGAGTCGAGAGGACAACTTGAAATGAGGAAAAAAGCGTGTTGTACCATCAACAGCTTGTAGATTGTTTGTAATAAGGGTGAACCATAAAGCGTGGCGAGAGAATCAATTGAAATTAAACAGCTTAGGATAAGAACAAATTATGAAAAAATGTAGAATGTAAGTCGAGTGGAAAATTTGAAGGTGAATAGAATACTTCGACAGAATGTTGAGAGAACAGTTTCAGTTTCTTATAAAAAAAATAATCAAACGAGTTGTGAAATGAGAGTAACCAGTGATAAAAGTCGAGAAATAATTGTGGTAAATTCTCGTTGCAGAGTAAGTCGGTGATCAAATAGAGATCTCATTCCGTTGAAATATTTAAGATTATTTCGTTTAACGTACATTGAAATAGAGGTAGAAATTCTACCGTAGAATTGATAGAATGCATGGTAGAAGCCAAGTAGACGGAAAAACAAATTTGCTATCCATTATCTTTTTTTTTTTTTTCTAGAAAACCTCATAAAAAAGGAACGATTCAAACAGTTTCTTCTTTATTGTTCCAAAGTTATTTTGTTTGGGATAGGAAGGGGATGTGTGAATGGATCAGACCAATACCGCATCATTCGTCTCAAGCGTGCACGCAGTCAGTCCATTCCGTCAACGAGTCGACAAGCAGGCGAGTCAGCTGAGTAGTGCGTGCGGTTCCCGCGGCGGCAAGTGATCCGGTGGGCCACTTGTGCTACTTCCGGCCTTTGGAGCTCCGGACAGGTTTGCACATTTTCAATTGATTTTTTTTTAAGTTTGTTGCATCTTACCCCTTTTTCTTATTAGAGAGAAAACTACATGTATTTTTAAATTTAAAAATAAGTGGTGAAACCAATAATTTTTCTGACAACGTCAATTTGGTGTCCTACCAGCCTTAAAATTTTTAATGTACAAGAGGTAGGATTATCTGTAGACATTAAGTTTATACAAGCCATTGAAGTTGAAATGTGTTGCATGATGCCCCATTTGACGGTACATGGGTACTCAAATTCACGATTCGCTTAGATAATTATTCAAACACTCTCTACATTACGTTTTAATATTTATTAAGGATCCGCTATTGGGAAGCATTATTTCAAGATATTTGTAAAATTAAGGTCACCCTAGAACAAGCTTTGGGTGGAGCGTTGGACATTTGGCTATCCAGGTCGCACAGCCAGGTATGGTTGAGTGGGTGAAATCGATGATAAATTGCGGAACGACGACGACTGTTCCGATTTTGATATTATGCTGATGAATGAAGGAAATTGGAGACCATTTTTGTCGGGCGCATCCATTCTGGCAGCACTCGTTTGGCCAAATTGAACCAATTTGTGTCGCTTCGTTTTTGGGAGGACTATGA
Source organism: Uranotaenia lowii (assembly GCF_029784155.1). Classification (NCBI taxonomy): domain Eukaryota; kingdom Metazoa; phylum Arthropoda; class Insecta; order Diptera; family Culicidae; genus Uranotaenia; species Uranotaenia lowii. The sequence goes on from NC_073691.1 coordinate 78,098,624, forward strand.
TGGCGTCCTGCTGACTGACGCGTCCTCGTCGACTTGCCTGCCACCGATGAAATGAACCGAACGTGTGATTGGATGAATGAATCAGTTATTTGAACACATATCGGTTTTGGGGGAATTGTGGTTTTTCGGAAACATCCAATATCGGCTTGTGTTGCGTCATTTAATGTTTCAGGTTTTAGAACGGATTAAATTACCTGGATACACAATTGACCGGAATAAGGTGCACATTTTTGATTTGAAATGTACAGTAGACTGAGCCGATTTGGGGTCATTTTTCAATTTCTTAAACCCTGGGGTGTTATAAATTTCGTTTTGGTTTAAAACTCATCCATGATTTTTTGCAGAATTTTTAAGTAACGTTTACATGAGTAAATTTGAACTTTTAGGTTTTTATGGGAAAATTGAATATTTTGTACTGAAAAATCAACATAATTTTTGATTCTCCTCCTAGATTTTTTCTACCTTCTAAGATCTAGGAGTGCCAATTTTACAACCATGACTTAAACAGCCCCCCCCCCCTTACAACTTTGTTACACCATGTTTTAGGAATGTTCGGTCAAACTTAAAAAAAAACTTAAATAGATTGCATAAAGTCAGGAGTAAAACTATGTAAATTTTTTTTTATTTTAACTAGAATTCCGATGGAATTGGCGGCTACATTTTCAAAATAGCTTTTCCTGAACTGTTGTTTTAAATTTCAGCAAATGATGTAAATATTCCTCCCTCGTGATTTGCCGGCTAATGAAACACTTTATTTGAAATTATAAACACCATCTCTCTCACCACCGCTGCTGGCCACCGAGATAATGTGAAACATCGTGATTTAGAGGCCACTCTCCAGAGCAGGACCCAACAATGGTCGTCATCGTCGTCGTCGTCGCTGTTGAGCTATTTTCCATTAATTTGCAATTTAAAATGAAACAATAACACGATTTTCCCGTTTTGCCATTTCGATTGTTTGCTTTCCATTTTCCGATCTTTCCCTGGGACCGAAATGAAATAAACGAATGGACGACGGAGGGGCTGATGGACTTTTTAAATCCGAGGGGATTGTATTGCGGAACGATTTTATTGCATTGAATTGAAATTGTTCTTTCAATTCTATATTTGAAGTTTGAAATTCTGCGTTTACAGAAGAATTTGAAATTAATTATCATGCATTTTTGGCCATAGCAAAATTGATGAAGTTTTAACCCTTTTGAACTACGTTCCAAATTTTTTTTTATTTCAAATCCTTGTGAATGTTTTTTTTTTCTACAACGAACTCTACTTCCTTCCCGAAATTCTTAAAAATCCTTTCAAAGAATGACATCGCCCAAGTCCACGAGGCTGTTGCTGTTCCGGGATTTGTTTTCTTTTTCCACTTTTATCCTATCTGTTGCATTTTCCGGCGGGGTGACGACCGCTGCTGTTTGATATTTTTGGCTTCAACACAATCACCCTCCTTGATGATGGGATATCTGTAATTTCATCCAACCCGAATAAGAAGGAATCATAACGAACCAAACCGAATGGGCTGACTGCTGCTGGAAATCGTCGTCGTCCTGCTGGGAAAATCGAATCCGCCAATTCTTCTGGACACGTGTAAAGTACATGTTTGGGCAAATCCTGCCCATTAGTGGAGGGCAAAATGAAGAGGCGTTGGTCTGGAACTGAAAATAGCAAAGCAGACATTTGATCCGGCTTGATTTCGGTTTGGTGATATTTTAATGGTGAGACTTGTCAATTTAAATTACAATCATTTAAATTTCAACTAAATTTGGAAACCGTTTTGAATGTGAAATTTTAATGCCATGCACCGTAATAAAAATTCATAATTAACATCCAAAAAGTGAAAATCAAATCTACAAGCTTTCACATAAACCCAACTGATCTGAAATATTATGAAAGATAACATAACTAGTTATGTTTAGAAAAGTTTCAATGTACGCTTACTAAAGGAAGAATCCTTGAATATTCTTCAAGTGCTGTTGAATAATAGATACCTAATAATTTCCGTTCAAAACCATACATGCAATCAGGTTCATGAGAAAGTTTTAAAGATTAATTTAATTAGATAATGGATTACAATTAGAGATACCATACGCATTCTTTTAAGAGCGTACCGTAATCCGGGGTAATATTGATCACTTTTTTCAATATTTTTCGATTATATTTTCTGTTAATGGGAATGTGGTATGTTTCATATTTTTAAAATTAGTACTGGACTCCAATGATCGTAAAACATGGTTGCAGAAATTTATAAGAGCACTTTGAAAATGATTAAAAAATCGATTTCGTCTCTGTTTTGAATTTGATGCTTTGGGGTTACATTGATCAGTCTCTATTTGGACGGTTTTGACGAGTTTTCTCGATCATAAAGGATACAAAACACCTTTATAATATTTAAAAATGCAAGTTTACAATTTTATCTTGGTTTTAAACGTTCAATTTTAAAAACATGTTAGATCGAAGAAAGAACTAATATGGTGCATACATTTAGGGGCAAAAATTTAAACAATTGCTAAATAGTTTGAGCTAATAAATACAAACGAATTTTTACCTTAACACATTCCTCTAGAACAGTGGTTTTCAAACTTTTTTTCTTCACCGCCCCCTTTTGCAAAATTTTTGAGCTCAACGCCCCCCTGAATGATTTTTTTTTAATCTTTAGAAAGAATTGTAACTGGCATCGTTGGAAAACCATAAACTTTTGAAACTTTATTGTAATATAATTTGAAACGTTCAGTGAAGCTCATTTAAAAATTGTTATAGTAGACATGAGAAGACCGAAATGTCAACGAATAACGATCAATTGTAGCAAGACAAAAATCCAAATTCATTCAAAATTGAATTGCTTCAAACTCCATAAGAAAATTATAAATTTTCCAGGACAAATACTAAGCATTGAAAATTTAAAAATATCTTATAACAAACCACCCATTTTAATTTTGGAAAACAGGATTCATTACTCATTAAATTTGCTATTTATTATGGACAAAATAGTAACTGTTTATTCTGTAAAATAGCATTAAAATTACATAGAATTGTTTATTGATATAATAAATTTAAAGCTTTTTTATGACAATTGTAGTCTTAACATGAAACTGTTTCTTCCTCGAGTCTTAAACTTATAAATAGGTTCCAACAACTTAATTCCGACAATCTAGTGAAAATTGAATAACTTTTGATGTTTAATTATGCAAAATTGCTGAATTTCATTTTATTATCGATTGAATTAAAAACCTTCTTATAAGAACTATAAATAAAAGTTCCTGGGGCTTGTCAGCACTCTTCTTTTTCATTCCAAAAATCTATGATCAAATCTGTAACGCCTTTTAAATAACACAGATCCTATTCGGAAGGTTTTGTTTTGTCAATTAGGCTGGAACAAATATAAATTTTTTCTTTTGTCCCTTCGAAATTTCCGAAAAACCCGAAGGGTGGAATAAATAAAGTTTGAAGTATTTTATGTAAATTTCGACAAGAAAAATCAAATATCCGAAAGATTACAAGACCAAAATACGAAATTCGGAAGATGAAAGTTTTCCCACCTTTCGTATTCCTGATTTTATTGAATTATTCGATAAAAAATTACTTGACTTATAGGTTTTGTGCAATGATATAGTATGCAATTTTGTTGCATACAAGCTTTCGTGCAATTTATTCCAATTTATTTGTTTATTGCATTATTTTTTATTGTCCCCCCCTCGTGATGTTCCAACTCCGAGTGACAAAAGAAGGATTTGAAATTTGTTCCGGCCTTATTTAAGACAATACATTTTAAAGATTTTCATGCATTGCCATCAAGGCCGTGCGAACGGGGGGGGGGGGGGGGGGTTTTAGGGGTTTAACGCCCCCCATGGAGGTTTTTTCCAAGTAATATTTTTAGTTCAAGAAAGAAATTTACCGTATATGTCAGAAAATTTTCTCGCCTCCGGCGGAATTTTATGCTAAATCACTCAAGACCTTAGACATTTTATTTTAAGACGTTTCCAAATTGATACTAATGTTTAATTGTAAGTTGCAGTTTGTAATTCAATAGATCATCTGTATTGAAACTCAAATCTCGACACAAAAATTGGATTGTATTTAGAATGGGTTTATTAAGAAGTGTAACCAACTAAATTCAGAGTTTTAGCATCAATTTTGTTTTGTGTTTTTTGATTTTTTAATACTAAACTCCACATTCAAAAGGTTTATTATGAATTACACAAGGCCACAAAATTCACATCTTTCCTTTTAAATATAACTTTATAATGTTTAAAAATCATATAAGAACAATCTGAATTTTGAGAGAAATTTTAAAATTTTGAGAAAAAAAAATCAATAAAGTTTTAAATTTAATTATCAACTTTTTCTAAGACCGTAAGTTATTTTGACTTCTGTGAAAAAAGTAAGACAAGTTTTTTGTTTAATAAGAGAATTTAAAAAAATATATAAAAAGTTTCAACAAAAACTAAATTTTAGATATTAGCAAAAATAGATAATTTAGTAGGCTCAACAAATAGGTTTAATTTAATGAAACCATTCTATTGTTATGATATTTGTCAATTTTTTAAACTGTTTAATTCATTGATTTTAAATTATTCATCATCTTCATGATCAGAATATTCTTAGTCAAATAAAATGAACAAATTCAGTGTCAGTTTTTGTTCTTTTATGTAGATTTCTTAGATCATCAGTTATCAATGATTGATTTAACTAATCACTGATTGATTTTATGTAAAGAATGCAGATTCAGAAAAGGGAGGAAATTTCAGGAGAATTCGAAATCTGCCAAATTAACAAAGGCATAAAATGCTGTTTTCTTTAGCAATCACTAGAATTCAATGAATTGATTTTCTGAAATTGTAAGAAGTTTTTATTGAAAAAAAATCTTCTTAAAAGCATATGTGTTTGAATTTCATATCTCGTTTGTATTTTTTAAATAACTTCACCAAATTTTATTGTATAGTTTTTTGAATTTTTCAAATAAATTGTGAAAGAACTATTTAAATTTTTTGAGATATTTGATAATAAGTTTTTTTTCTTTTTTAATTCTGAATTTGTATTTTCTGAAAACAGAATATTCAATATTTTCATAGGGAAAAACACAATTTCGACTCGCACTCTTTCGAAAACAAGACCTAATCACGACTCAGTATTTTAATTTAAAATTCAGAGCTTGAAATTCTAAACTATCTGATAGGCATTTTAAAGTTTATAAACGTTTCACTTATTTTTATTGTTTTCAATCATCTTTTTTGAATCGATTATGATTTTTTAGTTGATCTATGAAAAGTTTCAAAAATAATCACAAGTAGCAATTTTCGAGCGAAATTTCAATTTTTGTGGAATTGCTTTATTTTTTTTTAAACATTTACAACAAAACATGGAATTACATAATTCTGAATATTTTTTCAATGACTTTTCGGATTTATTGTGCATTTTTGGTGTTGATATAATTTCTAGCTAAATCTGAAATTCGAAACCCCCCCCCCCCCCATGGACGGGTCCTTCGCACGGGCCTGATTGCCATATAATATGTTTGCTTTTTACTTCAACCCAAAATAAACTTACAAAACCTGATCAATATACAGAAATCTGTCTTAATAAAAAAAAAAAATATGTCTGTGGTTGTGACTTACAGAGACAAAAACTTTCTTCCAAACTCTGTAAGCTTACAGATATTGTCCGTAACCTGGCTATAATTTTGTTTTCAGAGTTCTTCAAAATCGTTTTATTGTTGGGCATTGAACGTACTCGTTGTCATTTCAATTCTAAGTTGTTCTGTTATTTGTAAAAAATGTGAATTTAAAAATGACTTCACCGCCCCCTGAGCCCTTCCAACGCCCCCCAAATTCAAAAGTTGAGCTCACCGCCCCCCTAGAAACACTCAACGCCCCCAAGGGGGCGGTAGGGACCACTTTGAAAACCACTGCTCTAGAACCTCCCACTATTTTCATTTTAATTTTTTCTTCAAAGTTCACCATTTGATAGGGTTTCCATCCATTTGTCCAATACGGGTTTACTCTTGGAAAATGTCCTTATTTTTTAAATATAAAAAATTTATCACTAAAAGACTATAAAAACAGCACTATAATTATACACATACAAATAAAAAAAGTAGTTCTTTCACATTCAACAACCCGTTTGCTTCTAAATGCTTTTTGGTTTCATCAGGTGATCTGTTTTTTTTTTGCGAGCCTTGGAAAAAATAGATTTTTTAAGATTTTGAAATAACATTTTAAATAACAAAAAAAAACACTTCAAATACGAACGAATTTTTTTCTATTTGATACTCAATTAATAGGCTTTCAAACGTAGAAAACCGTTTTCAAAATAATGTTTTAAAACCCCACCTAACTAAAAAAGGGGGGCTCTAATACAAAACTAACATAAATTTGACACGATTCGAATAATTTTCAGAAAATACAGAACCGATCTCGTGTGATTTGTTGTGTAGCCGTTTTCAAGACTGGATCTGGTTTTTGTAATAACATCAAACCTCTCCGAATAAAAAAAGGGGTGCTCCCATACAAATTTAACAAAAAATTTACAAAATTTTAACAATCCTCGAAGGATTTTTGTTTAAAATAGATAAAAGTAAGCGTTTTGACATAATGAGATGATTTATTGAATTGACAAATAAATTTTAACAAAATTAGATTATATGTTGTATTGAGAGACGCTTCATCGGTCAATGAATTAAGGCTCTCATCTTCAATATTAGTAACACATATATTACAGACCCCGTTCGTTTTTGGCAACATTCAATTTTGGCAACATGTGCCTCAAACGGTTTTCAGAAACATCATTACCTTTCAGTTTTCGCTACAGTACCAATATTATTTAGACAAACACCATAAATACATTTTTAAGTTCTGAAATGGTGACAAAATTGAACAAAAAAAACAAAAGTTTTTGAAAAAATTAAAAAAATCTCAAAAATGACAAAAATGAAAAAAAAATACAAACAAAAGACTTAAAATTACAAGAAAACAACTTAAAAAATGATGAAGATTGACATAAACAGCAAATATGACAAAAAAACACAAAGATTATAAACATATCAAGAATAGTACAAAATGCATTGGAAAAACATGAGAAAATTAATCAAGAATGATCGGAGATTCACTAAAAATAACGATAATGATAATAAAAATAGTTATTTTGTGAGAATTTCAGAAAAAATTAAGATAAAAACCGTTCGATTTTGACAACAATCGATTTTGGCAACACAAAATTTTCAGACATGTTGCCAAAATCGAACGGGGCCTGTATCAACAAATTCAACGAAACATTGGACTATGATAACAGTAAGATGTTTTCATAAAGTTTGGCATTTTTTTTTATTATGTACAAATTTGTCTGTATCTAAATACTCCTACCTCTTCAAGAAGGGGCGTTTTTTTTATTTTATGGGATTATTTATTGTATTGAAAATCTCTCCTATTTGAAATAAATAGGGGGTTGGGGGTTGTTCCTTCAACCTTGAAACCATTAAGTTAGGTACATCGAAACTAAATACAATCTAGAAGCTCAGATACTAGAGATGTACCGAATATTCGGTCGGCCGAATATTCGGCGCCGAATACCGCCAAAAAACCGTTAAGCCGAATATTCGGCTCACCGAATAGTTGAGCTAGGTATTTGGCCGAATAAGCCGAATATTTAATTTTTTTTTAAATTTACACAAGAAGAGATTTGTCAATTTTTTCAACTGATGTTGGATAATTTATAAAATATCCAAAAGAAATGTTGACAAAGCTTCAAAATCATCAAAAACTTATGATTCCAGTAAAACATTTTGGATGTATCTGTGTATTTTTCACTGTAGATAGCTTATCAACTTTGATTATCGTTTATTCCAAATTTTCTTGATTTATTCAGGCATTCCCATAAACAAAATTAAGAATTCGAGAAAAAATAAGTCTGACCCGGATGGCCACATATTGTTAAAACTTTCCCGATTTTTTCCGTTTTTTTTTCAATTTTTTTGCAAAATCAAAAAGACAAACTTCAAATGTCTTTTTGAAATTATTTAAATTATGTGCTAAAAAGCCGATTTTTTAAAGTAAATTAATTCGTTGGATACGATTTGAACACTGCTGTTGTAACTCAATGAAAAATTTCAAGTAATTTTATGTTTGAGTAATTTTATGTTTGTATGTTTGAGAATAAGGTCTAGTTTCTGTTCAAATTTTCTCTTTTTTTTACAAGTTTTTCAAAAAATTGTTCAGATTTGGCCGTGTGGATACATGTCGTGCTGTATGCTTTAGAGTAAAGATTATCGTACTTTTTGACAACTATTTTGATGACATTTAACAAATTAGACAATTAGACATTCATCTAATGCGATATAAAAAAAAGCAATTCCAAAAAGCTTGGCACCAGTTTTGACATGTTTTGTCCTAGATTTAACTGAAACCCAATCACTCTTGTGATAAACGTCCTAGAAGCGACAAGTCATCTGATGTCATTTCAGCTAATGGAGACATTTTGAAAATCACAGAGACCTCTACTTAAAAAAAAATCTGATACATCTGGTTGGGAATAATTGACTTACATGAGGGGCATTAAGGTGGCAGAAATAGAAGATTTCTATTGGAAATAGAAGAAGAAATAAAAGTATTTCTAATGAAAACTCAAAAGTGTATTCGATCGAATATTCGGCCGAGCATTCATTCAAGTGAATATGTGACTTTTGGTTGCTTGGGTAACTATCAGGCTGCAACGTGTAGGATTCCCAACATAAGGCCTGGACTAGTGATGATAGAAGGGCTCAAATTAGTATAAAAACTTCATTTTTGGCTCACTTTTTTGACATCGACACCGTGAAGACACCATTCGGCCACTTTGAATTGTGTATTGTTTGAATGGTGATACTTGTTTGATTTCAAAACTGTAAAGAATGTAACCGTAACTCGTCCGAACTCAGGAGATACCGTCAACTGGGGCAACATGCAACAATTTTCAACTTCAATGACTTCTAATATACTTATGTTCACAGGTAATCCTACCCCTTATGCATCAAAAGTTTTAAGGATGATGAGACATTAAATTGGCGCAGTTAGAAAAATTATTGGTTTCTTTAGTTATTTTTTATTTTCTAAAAACATGCGATTTTAACTTTCCTTAGAAAATGTGGTAACTTGCAACAAACTTTGTTTATAATGAAAAATCATATGAACATCAAAGAAAATTTATAGTTTTTTGACGCATGAAAACACCAATTGCAGTAATTTTTTGGTCTGTAAAAACTAATGTTTTTTTCTGAAACTAAGGATGCTGCATACATTTAGGGGTAAAATAATACTACGAAAAATTCTACAAGCTGAAATCATAAAAATAAATGTTTGAATGAACGAAATTTCAATGTTTACAAACGCGAGATGCAAAACATTCGTATTCCAGCATATTGAAGAGATTTACGAGGTGTTTCTTTGATTTTCATTTTGTTGCATTTTACCCCAGACACCTAACTGAATTATATATTTTTTTTATTAAATTGAGTGATTGTTCGAAAAATATTTTTACACCAACAGTGTTGGTATAGCATGGGGAAACCAGTTAAAAGTTTGTAGGTAATATTATCAAGCCAATCCTTCATACTGAGTTAAGTTTTTTACGGCATAAAAAATATAAAAATTTGTACATTTGTTGCTCGATTTTTCAAATTTTATATGAAAATAAAAAAAAACTTAAAAAACTAGCTTAGGATGCGAGAAATTATATCATCATCATTTTGTAATCATTAAAACATCACTTTATTTACAATACATTAAATTAAAAATTGATTCAGTGTGGAATTAGTAAGTTAGTTTCTCTAACTCACTGCTAAGTGGATTACCGTAAACTGGGGGAACTTTGATCACTTTTTTCATTCATTTTTGAATATTTTGGAAGGGGTGGCTTTTTCGTAATACCTAAAAGTTTTAAAACGCTTACTGAGGTGAGGAGTATAAAACATGATCATTGATTGCAGTAAATTCAAACGACATAAGCGGTTTTAATTAAATGTTTGTTACAAAACCAGGTTTCGAGTATCGGGGTAACTTTGATCACTGTGGTTTTTATCCAAATCGATCACTGTGGTTTCAATATCCAAAAATTATCAAGAAATGACCATAACAAAGAAAAAAGTTGATCTTTCATATAAAACCACCCATTTGCTCCTAAATGCTTAAATTTGATCAGGAGAGATGTTTGTTCGTGAGCCTTTGAAAAACCTGATACTTTAAGATTTAAAAATTACATTCAAGGTAGTATCAAAAATGATCTAATAACAACCAAATTTCGAAGGTTGTTAAAAGTTTTCAGATATTTTAACTTTTAACTTAGTTAATGATGATTATCTGCAAAAATTTCATGTTGATCAAAGTTACCCCGGAGATCAAAGTTCCCTCAGTTTACGGTTATCAATTTTTCGCGAAGATACTCAAAATACTCAAAATACTCAAAGAAGTGTATGGTTTCCAAACGCTAAAGTGGTCCAAGCGGGAGTTTATGTTCGAAGCAAACCACTTTTTTATCCACGCAACGGGAAAACTACAAATTTGTGCTATCTTGTCCCCGAACATCAAGTTCAAGCTTTTGTCATTACTAATGACTCGTAGGGACTTTCTGCTACACCAACTATGTGGTTCGAAATTTACAACGTTGTTTGATCTCCAGATTTGTAGACAAGAATCTCCCTTAGCGAAATTATTTATGTCAATGTTTACGAAGGAATTAGAACCTTGATACTTCTGATGGAGCAGGGCCTGATGAACTTTCGCCTTGTTTCCTCGAAAACTTTGCCATTGAACTAACTGATCCTCTTCTAATTCTAATTCCCACGACATGTTATGTCGTTAAATTACAGAAAAGAACCCATATTCTAAAAAAAATCTTTTTTGACGTAGAATAACGTCTTACGGCAACACTATAGGGGGGCAAATTGAACTTCGCGAACGGATCTCGCGTCACGAAAATCGCCTCTTTAAGAGACATCTTTTTCGTACATCATTTTGGATTGGCTATGTGTTGGTACACCAATACTCATTCACATAGCCTTAGGAACGGTGGGGGGGGGGGGGGGGTTTGGGTGTTAAACCCCCCATGAGGGTCCATAAAAGGAAGCTAGGTATTCTACTCTACACTCAAAATTTTAAATTCATAATCAATTTATGATTATTAATAGAGCAAAGATATTCAAGAGTAACTATCTGAACTAAAAACTAATACAAAAACCTCAAAAACCCATTTCAAGTTCAAAATTCTGCTACAGTTTTTAAAAATTTTCTCACTTGTTCATAGAATAAGGTTGTCAATTTTTTTATGGCACGTATCTGGGCTGTTTTATATAAAAACCTGGCAAAATCCGGATATTTGATTTCAAAATAGTCGATCAAATCCAGGCAAAACCGTGTAATTTTGGTCAAATCCTAGAAATTGCTCATCAAAAATCTAGAAAAAAAAAACTTTAAAAACCTTTCATAATAATTTTTTGAAACTTGCTGCAAAAATTTTGGACGCATAAATAAAAAAATTACAACACAAATTTCATTTGAAAATAAGAATGAGAACAAATCCGGGCTTTTCCAATTAAATCTGGGCAAACAGGTCGGACCAGAATTTTCCCAAATTTAATATTGAACATCCGAACCAATCCGGGCAATTTTGCAACCTTATCATAGAAATTCAGGTCTGAATATTATATTTTAAATTAAACCCATTTTGGAGGCTCTGGTTCCTTATTCCTATAACCAAAATAGTATTTCTAAATATTTTCGTATTTCTGATTTTGTAACAAGTTTAGGATTCTTGATTTTCTGTTCGAATAATCATAAGAAATAAGGAATGGAAAGCTGCTTTGAAATCCTTGTTGAATCATTGGGCTTATTCTGCGACTCGAGTGACGTGACTTACGAAATTTCAAATGGTTTTGCAGGCTTAAATAGCTTCTCTAGCCTCGAAATTTTCCTTCGGATGAGCTGTTTTTGGTCTTCAGAGCTCATCAATACACAAATTTCTTTTCTGAAGCATTTTCTGGAGTCAGGACAAAGACGTGAAAATTCGTGAATCGCAGAATAAGCCCTCATGATTTTCGAAAATTCAAGCATTTTCAATATTTTGATTTGATAATAGTTTGCCGAATATGGAAAAAGAAGAAATTTGTATTATATTCAAATTCGAAGCTCTTAAACTTTATTCTAACACAAAATTTAAACATTTAAAGCTTCTAAGTGGCGATCCAAAATTGAAAACCAGATTCTGATTCACCATTCGAAATTCACATTTTAAATAGGATTCACAAAACATATTAAAAATAAATAGTTGAAATAATGAATTAAGATTAAACCAGCACTACAGAATTTAAATAAATGATTCATGAAAATAAAATCTGGAATTGAGATTCGGCCATCGTATTTTTTGTACATTTCGGAAATCGTGAAAAAATTCGGAAACAGATTAAAAGTTAAATTTTTGAATTCAGGATCAGAAATCAGATTTAAAATTCAGAAAAAGATTTAGCTTTTGAATGAGATTTTCAATCAACATAAAATTGTTGAGAAATTCAAGAGAACACAAACTAAAAAATTTGCTTAATCACAAATTTAAAGTAGAATTTGAGTTAACTTTCTAAGTTTTGATTCATGCAAAATATCCCAAATGAAATTTAAAAAAATCATCTACAAGGTTTTAGTATAAAACTGATTCTTTATGAAAAATATTTCCTGTTTAAGAAACATGTACCTGATCTTCACCTAAAAAATCTGCACATTTTTGTTTAGTTTTTAGGTGTATTGCTTAACATTATTAATATTGTAGCTTTTTTTAAAGCCAAATTTAAAACTAAAATCATAAATTTAGTTCAAGTTTGCATCAAGCAAATTTGATTCGAAACTATTTTTATCTCTTACTGTTTTTTTTTTTGAATTTTTTTATTTATTTTCATCAAAGAATAGAATCTTGGAATTCGCAAAACAGTTTAGAAGATTGGGCTTGTTTGATTTGAGTATAGAATAAGTTTTTTTTTAAGAAATTGAAGGCTACCCTAAAAAGAACTTATCTTATGCTCAAACCAAATAACTTTGATCTACCAGACTTTTAAACAAATTCAAAAATTTTAACCGTCGATGAAAGCAAATTTCATATATTGTTTCTACAGGTTTCATTAAAAAAAAAATTTAGCTCATCCTTTAGGCTAAGGACCACTTTTCTAAAGTTACTTTTTTAAGGTTTCTAATTAATGACACTTTACCATCCTTGTGGCACTCTTATCTTCTATTAAGTTACAATTTCATACGAAAACTATCAATGAGTACTTATAAATTTATCACTTTCTCCGGAAGCCCATGTAAAAGCAACAATTTTAGCTAGTGATTGCTATGTGATCTGAAGGGAAATGAAAACATGATACTGATTCCAATGAGACGCATGAGGCTAAACTGTTTGAGAGCCGAATTCTTTGCATAACTGTCGGGCGCAAACATTTCAACGACATAGACCTTGAAGCCGCTTATACTTATATTTAATTCGCCTTTTGTTATGCAGCTGTAATGAGCTGCAAACTAAACTTATCGATCATTTTAGACCATTAGAAGGTATAAAATCAACAATTTATGGAAAAAGAACTCCTGGTAAAAAAAACTCGACTAACTTTATTCGGGTATGCTTATTTTTTTTTAACGAATAGTCACCGTTGATTATAATTATATGCTAGTTTAACGGCATTGCAGTGAACGTTACGACCAAAATTCTTGATTGAAGAATTAAAGATAGAAATTAAATGGCGGATAGATAAAGCAGATGCCTAGTAGGAGAAAATTAATAGATGTTGAAATTGAGTCAAGAGCATATTTTATGGAAAGCTTCAAAGGTGTGTTCTAGACCCTTTGTCCCGCATCATCGCTTATTAAATATGAAAAACACATTGACAAATGATAGACTGTCGTAATTCTACGTGAATATCTCGGTCGTTTCTAATATACAACCCCTTCAAATTTTTATTTCAATTTACGAAAAAAAACAGATATACGTAATTATTGAGGAATTGTTATTCTATCTTGCATTCTCAAACTTTTTGAAACAATTATAAATGAAAAAAAATTATCAACAAGTACAAAATAGTATAACGTTTCTTCAAAGGACGCTCTTCAGCATCAAATTTTCTCGAACTCGTTACATACGTTATCAATTCCATGAGCAAAGGCTTTCATGTTGAAGCTATTTATACCGATTTCAGCAAAGCCTTTGATCGCATCGACATACCACTTTTTATTTTCAAATAAAAAAAATTGGCTTTAATCCAAATCTTCCCAAGTCACACAGATAGTTCTATTTGACTCCTCAAGCCCCTTATGAAACCAAACCAAGCCTGCTATAAAACTTTAAATGTTACTTGGGTTATCTCCTGGTTACTATCATACTTAACTGATCGTACACAAATCTTTCGCTTCGTTCAATTTAGTAATAGGACAAGGGAACACAATCCTGCATTCCTTCATCAGTCGATAACAGGCTGGCTTCGAGGGATTTAAAACTCGATTCCAAAGAGGTTTTAACTCGAATTCTGGGGAACACGAATCCAAATACGAAGAACAAAAATGATACATTAGATTAGATTAGACACGCCCTAGCCCCAGCAATCGACCATGCGCCGAGTCATTCACATTTTACATCCGCCGCTCTCTCTCTCTCTCGGAAGCCGGATTAAATCCGCACACGGTTGTTGCTTTTGATTTCGGCATTACGATAACCGGAAAGTGACACGTGCCGATTGTTATTTCGGTAATCGCAAATTAACTTTTATTCACACTTTTGCGACAGCTTTTAAGGGGCGAATTTGTTCAAGTTCCTGGTGTATCAAAAAATGCAAGTATGAGTTACAATTGTGTGAAAATCAGCGCAGGGTTTGAAGATTTAAAACAAATTCAGTATCACAATTGTCAATGAACATTCGAACTAAAATCATCACAGACAGATTAAACAATGAAAAATAGATTTCCGCTAAGAGTTTCCCAACAAAGTTCCGGTCACGTTCGACCATCCGACTACGACGACGATGGCTACGGTCCGATGTGGTCGAATCGAATTAACCGGAAACCGGCTCCCGGAGCAGAATACAAAGTTCCATTAATTCCTCGCAGAACTTTTCCGAAAGCACTTTAGCAATGATAATGGACAAAAAGTGGCTAAACCCTCGGACAACTTCCAACTTTATTAGGCCCAACATTTTGTTTTCTTTTTTTTTACCCCTCGCAAAGGTATTCCGGTGGTCCGTTATCCTTTGGTCGGCTTTTAGTTTGTTCTTCTTCTCAGTTTTTTTTTGCTGTTGTGTTATGAAAGTAACTCCCCAACCTGTGGGGAATTGAACGGTAAAGTTTTCTTCCCCCAACAAATCAAACGAAATCGACTTTTTGCACGGTGGGGTGGGGACACTCTCGATACAGTCGAGTGGAAGTTGATGATGGAATGGAAACTTACCCTGGTTGGATTCCCTTTTTTGTGGTCAATTCCAAGGGAGGGTCATTTGGAGGATGGGAAAAAATGTCCAAGAATGGATTATCTCGCTTTACAATAGCGCTATCAGTTGATCCGAGGGAAGATTTAATCGAAACTGAAAGGATGAGTGGTATTTTTCAAACCCCTGTGCAGTAACTATCAATTTACGTGTTTTTCAATAAACTTGTTGTGTTTCTTTTATAAATATTTCGGTTATTCAGTAGTTAAAGGTATTGTCAGAGATCCGGAAGCTAGGTACTTCTTGAACTACCAAAAATTATTTAAGTTAAGCTACCTACCTAATTGTCACCTATTTTTTTTTTCTTATTTTGTCCAAAAACATTTCCAGTAAACTACTCGACTGTACCTACAAATCAGACTCTTCTTCAATAATGAACTTCCTTGGTGGTGGAATTATCGGTATAAGATTTTAATCCGGACCGGCATTAACAAGCTTTCGAATAACTGGCAATGTCCTCCCAACCGCAACCGCGTTCTCAGCAAACATTTTTGTAGGTATATTACTCAACAAACTTTGTTATACGTTTCAAATACGTTAGAGAATCATCACATAAAACTTTAAAAACCAGGATTTACCTACCAAAGTGGAGGCACATACACATTTTTAACATACACATTTTTAACTTTTGGCTTAAGTGATAAGTATTGTATAAATTGGACGGTATTCAACCAAGGAATATTTAAAGAGGGTAGTGTCAAGGCAGCCCTGATCTAGTATTGGTACAGGCTGAGACGTCACAATCACGAAAAATCTGTTAATTTACTAGGAAACTTATCTTTTTCGTGGATAATTCGAAGAATCTGCTGGAAATTTTCCCTGTAAAAACATGTTATTGTAGACGGATTCTTGCCCTTCAGGCTTCAAGATCGGTGTGGCAACTTGAAGAAGAGAATAAACCCACGCAATCAAATGAGTGAAGGAGGGGTATTCAAAACTATAAGCGGCAAGAGCCGCCAGCGAAAACTCTCAGTCTGGAGAGGAATATCAATCTATACTATTCTATACACATCAAAATATCATTATCGGTACAAAAAAAGTTGCATTTTCGAAATTTTTTTCTTCAAAATAGACCATCGAAGTAAAAAAAATGGTGGATTTTCCCCACTGAAATTTGCTTCACTTTAAAATTATTTCAAAGTCTTCCATGAAAATATTCAAGTCCGTGCAGTTTAAGCTCCTCATTACAATAAAGTGATCAACACACATATTTTTATACAAAACAACAATCTTTTATTGGCATTTTGGTAAACTGATTCAATAATAATCATTTTTTGATGTTAATTGTTCTACATAAGAATTGTATATGGTGAACCAGTTGAATAAAAATCATGACAATCAGTTGAACACTCAATATCATCCAGCAAGACCTGTTAAAAGCTGATTTTTTCTTCATTTTTACACGTTCTAGCTTCAAGACGACACCCGAGCAGACTTTGATGCCTAAATTGATAGCAAATTGAGAGCATGCTAAGGTGTCAACAGCAAACTTAGAGCATCTTTTGCTATTGAATTTTGTACGAGAGCAAAATTAGGCATAATTGAGGACTCATATATTTCGATTTTACAGCAAGTTGAGACCACATTTCGGTATCAACAGCAAATAGTGAGCAAAATTTTGTATAGATTTTAACTTGATAGCAAAACTAAGCATCATGGTGGTGTCCATTTTTTTCTTATAAAATGCGAACCCGAAACCAAATCTCTTACATCAATCACTTGCTGTAAACTAAACAAATAGCTAAGCTAGGCATCATTGGGGCAACTTTTATTTTGACAAAATAAAAATTTGAATTCAAAATTAAAGCATAACCTTCTAAAAATGTATTCATTTACTTAAGGTTGAAAACAATCGATAGCAAAACTCGGCATCGATGAGCTGTCCATATATATATATATATATATATGTATATATATTTTTTTTTAATAGAATCTTCGTCATGTTTATGAATCAAACACCGGTAACTCAGATCTTAATTCACAAGTTTTGGTAAGTGCAGAATACGTTTTTTTTAATCTTGTGCTTCAAATGTTTGTTTTTAACCATATTAACTCCTATTTCAATCGAAAATTAAAAAAAATATTTACCAATTCAAGCAACACGCATGAAAAGGTTTGAAAATGTTGTTTTGACAAACTTTTGAGTCTTATCAAAGATATCGTTTATCAAAGTCAAAAAAGTTATTTATGCAACACATTGTAAAAACTGGATTTTTTCAGCACGAGTCATAAGTTTACATCGAGTGCTAATAAAATCGAATTTTGTTACAAGTTGCATACAAAATATTATGCGAATTCGGAAAATTCCCTTAAAATTCATTAATTAACATTCAAGAAGCACATCTCAACAAATAACCGCATGTGGACGAACATGCCAATGACCGGAAATTTCAGTTCAAGTAGGCCGTAGACTGTGCATTTGTAAGCGCAAAAAAAAGTGACGAGAAGTAGAACTTTTCGATACTGTTTTCGGTGTCGTTTGGGTTTTGTAATGAAACACTTCACCTTGTAGGGGCATATGAGATGCAAGCATTTGTCGATTACTAGCAATGAATATTCCTCCCTGTTTCTTCTCTTTAGTGATTCTTTTAAACAGAAAATCTACATAAAACATAAAACTTTTGAAAATTTAATTTTTTTTTTCATTTTTATGTGATATTTATTACATTTAAATTAGATATTACTACCTTACTCATACAAAAATAAACCAGTTTTAATAATATTTGAAAAATCTGAGTAAGTACAAATATTCATGGTTGTTACAAATCTGGGCTTGTGATATAGCTCAGTTGGCAAGTCAGTTGCTTCCTGAGCCGATATCCGTGAGTTTGAGCCCAAGAGTAAACATCGATCACAGTTGTACCGGATAAGTTTTTCAATGACTGTCCGCCAACTGCATCGTTGATATAAGTCGCGAACATAAAGCTGTTAAAGCGTCTACAATCGAATCGAAAAGAATGGTTATTATAATTCTAAAAAAGTGTAATGAGTACTTCTAATTTTATCTTGAGAAGTAAATGTTTTTAATTTTTTGAGTTTATAAAATGCAACTCAGTTTTGTTACTATGCATAACCTAACGTTGAGTTTAATTTTGTTACAGTGTATTACGTCAGTGTTGTTATTGTTTTGGTTTGCTGCACGTATTTTTTGTACGGGATTTTCTGATTCATTCGAATTGCTGCGCGGATAGTTCGGTTCGGGTTATATAAATGGTTCCGGTGCCACCGGTTCCTCCTTTTCGTTACTATCGTGATTAACATTCAATTCGCCGGAGGGTCTTATTTTACGTAAACACCTTTAACCTGGTAGGATCAAGCTAAACAATTGTAAGTTTATACAATATAGCGTATATATAAGCGAACACATAAAAACAATTAATTTTTCTCTTTCAGAAGTCGTCATCGACATCATACATTTAAAGATGATGGAATTTTTAAGAGTATTTACCAAAAAACACTGGGAGGTACTAGTTGATCATTTCTGCGAAAAAGGTAAGAGCTTCAATTTCTTTTTTCTTGAATATTATTAGTTTGTCAACATATTGGGGCCGAATACAAGATATCTCATGTTTCATTCTTCATACTCATAAGCTTACCTCAGGAAGTAGAAATTTATATCAAAAAGATTAATCATTAAAATATAGACGCTAAAAGTGTAACTGCGCTTTGGAGCATAAAATTACAATATTGTGCTGTTTAATTCATATTGAAAAGTTATCTAATATGCCTATTTCATTTTTCAGGAGCAATTGAATGGCGGTTTTCACCACGGTACGCAGGAAGAAGATAATTTTTTTTTATCGAGACTGCCAATGCGAAATGGTAAACTTGATGACTGAAAACCTGTCAGAAGATTTTAAAACAAATCCGATAAATAGCATTGTAAAGTTCGTTGAGGTGAGTAGCTCATAGTTCCATTTTTTTTTTTTTTTTGTGATGGTCCCATTGGCCCATTTGGGTCCAACCTCCACCCCATACGCTTCTTTAGGAGTGGGAGGGACTGTTTTATCCTCTGGATAATTATATTAACATTGATAGTTCAATTTCTGTACGACTTGTTCGTCTTACTCCCGCGTATGTCCATCACCGTACAATTTTCTGTCTGATGCTTCGTCAGAACTTCATCACATTGATATGATCCTTTTTAGGATTAGTCTTTGTATCAAATTGTCTGTTTGACAAAGCAAACCTTTGATGTATTTTAAAATTGAACCGTTAAATGTTCAAACAACAGTTCAAAGATAATAATTTAAGTTCACTTACCAATGCTAATGCATGTATGGTATACGAATAGCTTCGATTTATAGTTACATACTTGAAGGCGTTTTTAACACCACATGCTATAATGAATGCCACCTTCAGTTAAAGCTACACAGCTACAGTATGTTTCGCGAATTTTATTAATTTGTACACGTTTATTCAAATTTTGTTATGGTATGTGATTTTGATGTGATCCTTAGTAGATTTCAAAAGATTATACGTTTATTTTCACGCTATATGTAAATGGAATGGATATTAAATTATAACAGGTTACAGTTATAAGGAAAAAAAACTTTTCATCTATTAAAACATTTGTCAATTAAGATATAACGACGTAGACGAAGACGAAGGGTTTCAATTCATTACGATACCTCATAGTAATGATTAGGAAGCACATAATTAGAGAGTTCCTTTTTTTTTGTTGAAATTAATTTAGGGATCATTGAGGCGTTTGGAATGTGTAGTATATGATAAAGTATCATGAATATCCTTCCTATCATGAACCAATACTATGAACATATTCATGTATTATGAATATCGCAACCCCCTATGGTTGCATAGCTAAAGGCGATTTTCATAACTGCTTAACAGAGGTAGAGATGGATTATCGTGAATAGTGAAAATCGCCTTCACTTATGCAATCATTGCTGAGTTACGATGTCATAATGTTCATCGCGTTCACAAATTTGCAACGCGTCAATTTTAACAATAAAATAAACAGCTTTAAGTTTTGTTGCTGTAAATCTTTCAAAATTTGATTGTTTTAACCCTAATCCGCTCTCGAATGTCAATATGACACTATTAGAAGTTTGGCGGCTTGTAACTTTATTCGGGTGCATTCAAATAATACAATTTCTTCGGGGACCCTCAATGAATTCTTAAAATCTTCAATTTTGGTTCATTGGACGCACCCTTAAAGCCCAGAAAAAAACTGCCAGATCTTGAGTGTTAATTTGACACTCCTCAATTTAAACCGCTATATCTTTTCTGTTTCGAAACCGATTTTTACAAAATTATTAGTTTTGGAAACCTCATGTAACTCAAATATATTACTCAGACATTATTCACCTACAACACTTCAGTTTTCCTTTATTCAAAATCTAACACAAAAAAAAAGTCCGAAAAATTATGTTTCGGGAAAAAAAATCTTTAGATCAACTCCGAAATACTAAAAAAAACACTTATCGTCTAAGAAAGCTGAAGTTGCACATAAGGATTTTTTTTTTAAATTTTTAAGATCATGACCACCAAAAATTAAAAAAAGTGGCGTAAAAATCGTACTTTTCAGTCAATGATTCTTCAAAATTTTTTAAGTCACACCAGATAAATTTTAAAAAGAGAATTGAAAAGTTTACGTAATTAGGCACATATTTGCATTCTTAGATTTTCAAAACACGAAACACAGAATTTTTAGTGAATTTTCAAAAGTAGCTGTTTTTGTAACCTTTTGTCAATTTGCAATTTTTTCAGATTTTCGTAATAAATTTATACACCAGAAAGCCAATTTCATATCGATTGTAGTGATGTTATTACATTAGCGCTACGATACTTTACAAAAAATACGAGGTTTTTTCAAAGCTTTAATTTATTTTTAAAATCGTTTGAGAAACAAGAGAGATATTTTGGTTTTAGTCAGAACAGTCAAATTAACATTCCATGGACTGTAACGGGTAAAAATTTCAAGAACGGATGAGGGTTAAGTAATTACGCCCAGAGCATACTTACAGCTAAATTTGCTATCACGTCTTGACCGTGAAATTTGCTCTCATTTTGCTTGACATAAGGTGGTACACAGCAAAACTGAAAGCAAAATTTTAATGCGCTATTAGCAAAGTGATGCCAGATTATGCTGTAAATGAGACCTAAACTACATCTCATTTTTGGAAAGATTTGAGAGCACATCGATGTCAAAATTTGCTATCAATGAAACTTTTGTGATGCCTTGTAATGGCATCATTGTGCTCTCCAAGCTCTCGGAAAATTAGGTGTAATTAAGGTCTCAGTTTTAGCAAAATTTGGTATCATTTTGCTAACCAAGTATGAAAATTTGTGCTCTCATTTTTGCTGTGTACCACCTTATGTCAAGCAAAATGAGAGCAAATTCGGGCCTCAGGGCGTGATAGCAAAATTTGCTATAATTTTGCCATAAAAGTCTGCTCGGGCATTGCATTCATTAATAAATTAAGAAACCCGATTCAATACACTGAACAGTGAATTGGAGCCTTTCTAACAGATTGTAAGTTATATTTGGAAATATATAACAGAATATAGAAGACAGATGATAGATTGCTTCCCTCTGAATCATATAAGTATGATTACAGAAATTCACCGGTTCGAATCTTACTGTTTTTTTATGTTGATGGCTAGCGGAGAAACGTGGCCTAGGATGATACCTTTTTTAGAGCTCAACCATGCGTAGTACAAAACATTCCCACAAAAGGAGGGGAAAATCATATAAATATTAAATGATTGATCTCATTCTGGAAACTAAATCTGTAATCCTATTCTGGTTCTGAAATTAGAATTTTGACTTACAACACTTCATCTAATATTTGAGGAACTAAGTTGGCCTTGCTCGAGTGCGGTCGCGTTAATTTTTCACGGTCGCGTTTTGCTTCGTTATTCCTCGAAAATTATTTTTCCTTTAGAGGAATGAGACGTTCCTCAAGAAAGACGGTCGAATACTTTTTTTTCGCGATGCTCGTTGTTGTAGTTGTGAAAAATCCTATGGCGATGAAGTCTTTTAATATGAAGAGAGAAAACGGGAAGTTAAAAGTGCAAAAAATCGAAGAGTTGAAAAATTGAAGTTTTTACAAATGGCCATCGTTATTTTTTCGATAAGGATTTTTGGTAGAACAGGTGTAAATTTGTGTTTTTCTGCTGGTCGTGATGGTGTTAGCGCTAATGGAAACTAGCAACTTGAATCGGTTGAGCAACAAACAATTAGAAAAGTATTTTGTTCAATGGTTGATTGAATTTGTTTATTGTTTGGGGGTGAAGGGTGAGGGTATTTTGTTGTGTACGTGCGAATGCTGGTGTCGAGTGTATAGTAACTGACATTTTATTTGTATTTAAAAATGCATGCGTTTTGCTGGGCTTTTTAGTGTGGAAATTTTCGAAGCTTTATTGGCGTGGTTTCCGCAATGATCAGAGTTTGAGTGAGAAATTTGCAACAAAGCTTAGTTCATTGAAGTGAAAAAGACAAGGCTGCGCTGACTA
This sequence comes from Uranotaenia lowii, assembly GCF_029784155.1. Lineage (NCBI taxonomy): Eukaryota > Metazoa > Arthropoda > Insecta > Diptera > Culicidae > Uranotaenia > Uranotaenia lowii. Next base: position 78,121,575 of record NC_073691.1, read on the forward strand.
AGCAAAGCTACGTGACAAATTGGCTAATTTGATTGAAAAGACAGCAAATGATATTAGCTGAAGAAATGCAATAAAATTGGGTGAATAGAAAAAAATGAGAAAATGTGATCTTGATAGGTTCATGGCGAGTGGTTGATGTTGGCTGACCTGCTAAAGAATTGACATGATATTCAGCTTTTCTCGGCTTGCTTCGATAGTAGGATTTACCGAATTTGAATAAGGATCCGATAGTAAAGCTAAGTATTTATTCACTTTATCTTATTAAATGTAGCCTCTGGATATGCACTAATGGGTGATTATACGTTTAAATTTTTCGAAAAAAAAAACCTTTCGAGCTCTTAACAGATCTCGGAAGGTTTTATGTTCTACTAATATTTTCTGTCTCTCTCTTTTTATTTTCAAGAGCGAGTAAAGGCGCTTTATCCTTGGTCGATGACCTGAAATGATTGTACACTGAAATCCAAAACAGTTCAACGATCAAAAATTAAACTTAGAATTTCAGTTTTCTTTTATTTATAACATCAGCATTTTCAAAATGCTTTCTATTCTTGAGTTTTGTGGTTTCTGTGTACAAAATAAATCATTTCCAGCCGTTGAATAATGGTCCCAATAATTGATGGAGCTACTTTACATATCGCATGGCTGTTTCTTCAAGGAGCATTTTTCTTAGCATGCTTCCAACGATACTGCCCATTTGAAACGTATGGTACTGGTGGTCCACGTTTCTTCCTGTTCCTGTGTTCCGGTTGTCTCTGCGTTCTCTGCTCCATGGTAGGCCCAACCATTTTGTGTTTTTGATCATTTTAATGTTTTTATGTTAAAATGATTGAAAACATGAACAAAGACAAGAAGAACAATTACCCATTGATTGTTCTTTGGGACTCAGGCATAAGTTCTGGCTATGGAAGTACGATTAGTGATTAGTGATTACAACACTTCATCTAATATTTTAATATAAGTTCTAATTTTACATTCTAGATTTTTCATCCGAATTCTGAATCTGTACTCAGAATCTGAATTCTGAATTCATGTTACTTGAATTTGTCGGCCTTAGCGGTGAAAAGTCTAAAGATTATGAAATTTTTGTATAGGTGGATAGAAGGTTAGATGAAATGAAAGATGTTGAAAATTAGCAGGTAGAATTTTATTTAGAAGCATATCATCACATACCAAATTTTTGTTCCTCACGGGCCTACTACTATGAAGCGGTAGATACAGATAGAGTTGCATCTACCACCACACATTAGTAGGCCAAGCGTGGTCCGCCTCACAAGGGAAAACTTGCAGTGCGGACGAACAAAAAGATGATATGTGATATACTCACTTCAACTCAGAAACGCATCTATCGATGTATAGTTTGTTATCTTCGCATTTGTTACATCCGGGATTTGGATGCGAAACGGTACGGTCGATAGTCTGATAGTAACCTATCATCGATGCTATGATGTCGTGTTTTTATTTCTTTTTTGGCCAAAGTTTTTTAATTTAATGAAGATATTAACCACCGTAATGTTTGTATGTTACCTTAATTTGTCGGCCTTAGCGGTGAAAAGTGATGTCCTTTTTAGTAGGGACATCTAAAGATTATATCCGCTCATTTTCAACATCTTTCATTTCATCTTACCTTCTATCCACCTATATAAAAATTTCATAATCTTTCGGAATTCGGAATCTGAATTCATTATGAATGAAACGACTGTTTTGGATGATTTTTTAACGGCTATCAGTCTCGGATTTTTTAAGTAAAAACGACTGTTATTCACTGAATTCGGAACAGGGGAGACAATCAAAACAAACTCATGATGCTGGAAAGCTGCCACATCAAAACAACGTCATCATCAGTTAACATTAAAAAGGATACAGATATTTTACACTCAACAAATATTTTTCAGTGTTTCGAAAAAATCAAAACCCAAGAAGCAAAACACAATACTAAGGATCAGAACACAACATCACAAACATTAAATTACACCAACACAGATTAGTGAACGCCATATTTAAAAACAACTCCAAAACCAAAACAGTCCACAGTGTAAAGTTACGATGCAGAAAATTGTAAAACTCCCAATATTCAATAGACAAACGAATATTCTACGAAAATTCGTCAACAGTAAGTCTCACCAAACTTTAAAATACATAAAACACAAAATTATAACCAACATAATCAAACACAGAAACAAAATGACAGCAGTTCAAGATATGCCGAATCAAACTTAACAAGCAAACGACACTTTATCGGTAAGCATCAACAAAGTTCGATGTCGATTTCCACTAAATTAGCAATAAATTTTAGCCCCTGATGAAGATCCAATGAGGATCGAAGCGTTGGATTAAAGATAGTCGTTTTTACTTAAAAAAAATACTGATAGCCGTTAAAAAATCCTTAAAAGAATCTGAATTCTGAATCTGAATCTGAATTCTGAATCTGAATTCTGAATCTGAATTCTGAATCTGAATTCTGAATCTGAATTCTGAATCTGAATTCTGAAACAAGAATCTGAATCTGAATTCTGGATTCTGAATCTGAATTCTGAATTCTGAATTCTGAATCTGAATTCTGAATCTGAATTCTGAATCTGAATTCTGAATCTGAATTCTGAATCTGAATCTGAATTCTGAATCTGAATTCTGAATCTGAATTCCGAATCTGAATTCTGAATCTGAATTCTGAATCTGAATTCTTACAATGGTTCAGTGTTATGCGCCAACAGACGTTGCCGACTTGCAGGAGAAAGAGCAGTTTTACAGTCAACTGAACTGAAGAGAAAATTCCGAAGGGTGACATTCAAATCCATTTGGTCGACTTCAACGCAAAGATTGGCTCCGACAATCAGGACCTTGAGCGCATCATGGGGCGCCATGGTCTAGGACAGATGAGCGAAAACGGAGAGCGGTTTGTAGAATTTTGTGGCACAATAATATAGTGTCACTTGGGTATCCCGAGATGGCCGAACAGAAAATCAAATTGACCACATCTGCATCAGCCGAAAATGGAGAAGGAGCCTTCTTGATGTACGCAACAGACGAAGCGCAGACATTGCATCTGATTATCACCTCGTTCTTGGCGAAATACGACTGAGAGTTGCGCGTGTCCAACGGCGCGAGGAGAAAGTCGGGTGTCGATACGACGTCCGCCGGTTGGAGAATCCAGAGGTGAAAAGGGCATACGTTGAACAGCTAGAATCCCGAGCCTAGGAATTGCGGACAGCCGGAACAGTCGAAGAACCGTGGTGTGGAATCAAGAATGCCTTTATCACGACCAGCCATGGTACTCTCGGTTAAGTTTGTGGAAGAAGAAGTGAATGGATGTCGGATGAAACCTGGAGGATGGTCGGTGATCGGAGAAAGGCGAAAGTCGGAATTGAGCAGGCATGTACCGGGTCAGCCAAAGCAGCCGTCCGCTTACGTTATGCGGAGCTGGAAAAGGCAGTTGATCGAGCTTGTAGACGAGACAAGAGAACCTGGACAAACTCCCTAACCGAAGAGGGAGAAGGAGCCGCCGCCAATGGAGATATCCGATTATTATATGACATTTCTCGCCGCCTCAGTGGTGCAAGGACTAATGCAAGAATGTCGTTGAAAGACCGAGAAGGTCAGTGATTGACCGATCGATCAGATCAGCTCAAACGATGGACTGAGCACTTCGAACAACTCTTCCGAGTCACTTATAGCGATGGCCAACAGTAAGTCGCATAAATGGCGTCAACTCGGAAGCGCCCTCGCTGGCTGAAATAGTAGCGGCAATCAAAGCCATGAAATCCAACAAAGCACAAGGGATCGATTGTATCCCTGCTGAAATGTTGAAAGCCGACCCTGCCTTGTCAACACAAATGTTGCACCGTCTTTTCGCTGACATCTGGGACACTGCAACATTCCCGGCCGACTAGATGCAGGGTATCTTCGTATAGGTTCCGAAAAATGGAGACCTGACAGGCGAGGCGTTACGTTGATCTGTACAACCCTCAAAGTACTCTGCAAAGTGATTCTGAACAGGATCCAGGAGAAAATCGACGCTACACTCCGACGGCAACAAGCTGGATTCCGATCTCGACGATCATGTGTGGACCACATCACAACGCTACGAATCACACTGGAACAAATCAACGAATTCCAGGACTCTCTTCTGCTGGTGTTCGTTGATTTCGAAAAAGCATTCGACCGACTTAACCATGAAAACATCTGGGCGGCTCTAAGGCGACGAGGGGTCCCAGAGAAACTAGTCCATCTCATCGAAGCACAGTATGAGGCATTTTCGTGCAAGGTCTTGCACGACGGTGTCTTGTCCGAACCAATCCCGGTAACTGCTGGAGTGAGACAAGGATGTATTCCATCACCGCTACTTTTTCTAATCGTAATGGATGAGATTCTGATTGGATCGATTGACTGTGCACCGAACCGAGGATTGCCGTGGAATCCTTCAACAATAGAGCAACTGAACGACCCTGACCTGGCTGACGATATTGTTTTGCTCGCCCAAACACAACAAGACATGCAGAGCAAACTCGATGACCTCACCGAAAGTTCCAAGGCAGCAGGTCTCAAAATCAATGTCGGAAAGACCAAGTCGATGGAAATCAACACAGAAAATCGTTCCAATTTCGTGGTAGCTGGACAACAGGTTGAGAAATTGGAGTGCTTCCAGTATCTTGGTAGCCAGATAACGCCTGATGGTGGTACCAGGAAAGACATCGAAACCCGGATCAGAAAGGCCCGATTTGCTTTTGCGAGTCTCCGTAACATCTGGCGCTCACGCCAGATCTCTCTAAGAACGAAAATTCGAATCTTCAACTCAAACGTCAAATCCATATTGTTGTACGGGTGCGAAACTTGGTGCACATATGCGGTGACGACGCGAAAACTACAAGTATTTGTAAAACGCTGCCTGCGGAATATCAACCGCGCTTGGCGGCCTGGCAACTGGATCTCGAATGAAGAACTACATCGCCGGTGTCATCAAAGGGCGCTAGAAATCGAGATTCGGGAAAGTAAGTGGAGATGGATTGGGCACACGCTGCGGAAAGATGAAAACGAGATTTGCAGAGAGGCGCTAGATTGGAATCCAGAAGGCCATCGAAGAAGAGGCAGACCCAGAAACTCGTGGCGGCGAAGCCTAGCTGCTGAAATCCGAACTGTCGACGAGAATCTTGACGTAGTGGAGGTCTTTTACCACGGCCCCATGCACCGGAGGATCGGCGCGGGATCATTAAGATAGTAAATACCTCACTTTTGAGCGTGCCGGTGGCTTATTGGATAACGCTTGTGACTTGGATTTTGAAGTTTTTTGATTCGATTCCCGAGTCAATTGATTTTTATTTTTCATTTTGATTCCTCCAATTATATTTAAATGATTGTTTGTTTTTTTTCCCGTCTTTGAAAAGGTTATGTAGAAAAATAAATCGATTTTTTTGAGACTAGAATCAATTGAATTGTGCAGCCCAGTTTCGTAGAAACGTTACTGAAAGGTTTAAAAATTCACACACAAAAACACGGACATCGACAGAATAGAGTCGATAGGTACTTATAAAGGTATGTACCATTCTCACATAAATTTTTGATACAAACGTTTTTGTGACGTCGCAAAAAAAAAAATCAATATGGCTTTCGGCACTACCTTATTTTTTTTTTCCCTGCGCATTCCCTGCGCATCTCCTATGTTTAAGACTCAATAATTTCCTTTTTGTTCAAATTAATTATATAAATTTATAGTGACAGACAGTTTTTGTTATTTATTATAGTCATAAATGAAAGACACAAAATATAATAAGAATGATTCGAACTTAATGTAAAATAATATATATTCTATTTAAAACAAAACAAATTCCAGGTCCTTCACAACATCATGCATCTAATTCTTGTTAGCTTTAAGAAGCATCATGTTCATCACCATTTCGCTGTCCGTACGCATCCGTTTATCGCTGAGGAGGTTCTTCAAGCTGCTGAACAACCGCTCAACCGAAACTTGAGTTGAAGGCGCTGATAACACTACTCTTGCCATTTTATATATTTTTGGATAAGTGTACCGCTGCTCGTTCCAGTAGTTGATTATATTGAACAGTTACGTTCGCGAAGCGCCGATATTCACCTTTGTACGATTTTCTAGTTTCGTTGCTCCGTGGTGCCAAGTTGCTTCGCTTTTGCCTTCCGGGGTAGCTTGTGTGGGTGCCGGTTTCTGGCCTGGGGTTGGAGTCTCTGTTCCTGGGTCGTCGTTCCGTCTTCCTGTGGCAGGTATGCAGCAAAAAAAATTCTGGACTTTATCCCTCAGATCTCACTCTAGATCTGCCTATCGATGTCCGGATGTGATCGGAACTCGCGACGCTGTTTCGTTTTTCAAGATTAGGATGAGGCGGAAATTCGTCAAACCTGGAAAGTAACCTGCGCGCACTTCACACGTGGTGTTTCACTTCACGGTGTCATTTTTGTTCCAATGCCACGCGGTAATGATCGATGACAGCTCCTATGATACACGCTTAACATTTTTTATTCATAACTGGAAATATTCCTTTCCATTGTGTGCTGAATATTTTTTGCATGGGTTTGTTTCTTGCATAAGCCTGTTCAATGTTCCGCACGGTGATGTTGCTTTGAATAGTGTGTTTAAAATAAAGTTGTTGCCTTATTGCTCATCGTATCATTTTACATTTCAGGACAGAAAAATAACATAAAGGGTGATACGGTAAAAATTTGGTCAAGGGAATACGCGTGTAAATCGGTGAAATCGTTTATTTAAAAAAATCAAATTAAATTTATTTTTCAAGTTTAATTAGTATAAAATTCAGGAAAAATATTCAGTTAGGCTTCAGCTTTTCCAAATCCGAATTGCCGGGCCTTACGCTTAACCCCTGCCATCAGATTTTGTACAGCCACCTTGTCAACCTTCTTCGCCGCAGAAAGCCAGTTTGCCTTGAAATGCTGCTCGTCCTTAGCAGTTTTTTTGGTCTTCTTTAAGTTCCGCTTGACAATAGCCCAGTATTTCTCAATTGGGCGGAGCTCATGCGTGTTGGGAGGGTTCTTGTCTTGTAAATAAATAAATAAATAAATAAATAATTGTGAACCACCTGCACGTTGTTGGCGGCGTACCACTCCATGGCCTTTTTACCGTAATGGCAAGATGCCAAACCAGAACGGAACAACCGTGTTTCTTCAGGAAAGGCAGCAGACGTTTATTCAAACGCTCTTTCACGCAAATTTCTTGGTTGACAGTCCCGGGAGCTATGAAAATGCCACAGGTACAGAGCCAAACCAGATATTTCTTCGCGAACTTTGACAGTTTCATGTGCTTGAAAATATCTGCTACCTTTCCCCTTCCTTTTGCCGTATAAAACTCCTGTCCCGGAAGCTGCTTGTAGTCGGCTTTGACGTAGGTTTCGTCGTCCATTACCACGCAGTCAAACTTCGTCAGCATCGTCGTGTACAGCCTCCAGGATCGCGCTTTGGCTGTCGTATTTTGTTTATCATCGCGATTTGGAGTCACTAACTTCTTGTAAGTCGATAGTCCGGATCGTTTTTTTGGCTCGATGCACGGTTGTAGACGATACACCTAGCTTATTTGCGGCATCTCGGAGAGAGGTTAGGATTTCGCTTGAAACTACCGGCAACTCTCTTTGTCGTCTCAGCGGCTTCCGGTTTTCGATTTCCTCCCGATTCAGACTTCCTGGCTGTCGACAAACGTTCTTCAAACACTTTAATTACATTTATAACGATTGATTTGGAAACTTTTAGCGATTTTGCCAGCTTTACGTGCGAGTAGCTCCGATTTTCGCAATGTGCGAGCAAAATTTTGATACGCTGCTCTTCTTCCTTGGACGGCATTTTGACAACTGAAGAGTGAATTCCAAAATCAAAATAGGAGCAACATTCTACACACACACACCTTCAAAATGAGAGGGTGTGCAGGTTTTTTTTAAATGCAAAATTGAAAGAAATACGTCAAGTTGATATTGATCAAATTTGACCATATCACCCTTTGAGATCAACATTAAAGTATTTTCGTATGACAATTCAATGAGTAGAATTAGAAATTTAAAATTAGATAATAATTAAGAATGTTAAATTTTAATTTGATTTATTAACAATAGGCATACGACGTCAACAATAATTATTTATGAAATTTCACTTTATTTTACAGATGAATGCGGACGCCATCGCAGTGATTTTTTGCACACGGGATAATCCTTACCGAGGAACCGCCATTCTCACTGTTCGAAAGAATGACATCCAACGGTGACAATGATCGGCGGAGCAGTCGGGGAAGCAATGAGCGGAACAAGGTATAATTCCGGTTCCTGTTCCGGAGGCTATATATTGTGTTTGAAAGTGAAAGTTGTTGTGGTTAAAGTTTTAACTGATAAAATTGTGGAGTGTAACAAAATATTTGCTAGAATAAAAATCTTTTACTAAAAACATATTATTCTTAATTTTCCTATTGTCGTATTTCAATCACAATTATACTCATAACAAGCCTACATAACACCTCGCATTAAGTGTCGCTTAAACAATCAATTGAATGTCAAATTTCTTCATATCGTACAAGAGAAATACACACCTCGTACAGAGTGAGACTTAAGTTGTCAATCAATTTTCAAATCTCTGAATCTCTGATCGTATAAGACAACAATGCACCTCGCATAAAAGGTGATTTGAATAGCCAATCGATTGTCGGATTGATTCAAATCGTACAAGAGTTTTACACACATAGCATAAGGGGTGATTTTTCATGTCAAAGCGCCCGGAATCGTAAATGCGTAGAAATCGTTTATTAAAAAAATTCAACGGGATATTACATTCAGTAACCCAACCTACCAGTGCAGTATAATATGTCTCCCGGTCCAAATCCACTGAAATTTTATTTTTCTTTGCTGGAGGAGAATTCACATCGAGGCTTTCTTTCTTCATCACTCCTATTTCTTCAGCAGTTTTGGGGTGGCTGCTTTTTAAATGCCGAGCCAGATTGAATTTAGAAACGCATGTGAAAATCCTGTATGTCTCTCCACATAAATAGCAAACCATCACGTTTTTCCCGTCAATTCCTTGACATTAAGAGAATTTCGATTTTACATCAATGTCTTTCAGTTGATTCATTTTGAAAAAAGCACTTGAACACAGCAGAAACGCAAAACAACACCAGCAACTTATTGACAACACTTTGTGTACACTTTCAGAGCACTCTAAAGGAGCGCTCTCATTGAGTGCTCTTTCCGTTTTTGAGTGTAGTGTGAGTGCCGGAAAGAGCTCCTGGTGTGTATTGTAACTTTCACTCACCACTCTCGCTCTGCTCAAAATGTAGTTTAAAGAGTGGAGCAGATTTTCACACCACACTTGTTAGTCTCTTGAGTGCGTCCGAAGCCTGACAGGGAGTATTTTTTCCTAATTTTGGTTAGTAAGAAGGGAGTAGTTCTTCCAGATTGGGAAAATGCTAACCAACAAAAAAGTTTCACTATTAAAATCAATCAGAATGATCTATCACTGGATCTATCTTGATAAGCTACAGATAGAAAAGAAATCACATCTGGTCGCAGTGGTAGGACCCCAACGAGGAAAAAAATATTAAGGGGGGCTCAGGAAGAAAAATGATTGGTTTTGATGTTAAATCATTAAAATACAGTTTATTTCTGATGTTTTGAGCTATTAACTATACAATTGTACGACAATTCGTACATAACATAAATCGTCTGTACTACAGATGTACCGAATAGTGCACCCACAATTCACAAATCAGACTCTTCTCCAATAATGAACTTCCTTGGAGGTGGAAGTATCGGTAAAGGATACTAGCATATTTTCTGCAGATAAGTGTTCTGAAATTCTGGAGTATTTAAGACCGAGTGTATCATCAATACATCGAGAAACTGGTCATTTTATTCACAAAGAATGACTTTGATTTTTGATTTGAAAACTATGACACATGTCAGCTAATAGAACCCTACCATCCGGATGCATCCCACATCCACCCTTTACATATGTATCTGCAGGCTAAGGGCTAAAAGGCAATGTCAGCCAATTTACGCTTTTCTGTGTGGCATGATTTGCTCATTCCCTTCCTCCCTCACATAATCATAGCCCAGGTTGCAAACCGTTGCGGCACTTGGCTACCAAAAATGAACTACCAACCCCTAAAATAAAAGGCCTTCCGGCGACCAAAGCAATGTAAATGCGATAACAGCCTCCCAGGAAAAACCATGCCAAATTGCAGCTAGCTCACTATTAATCATCTTTGATGGACCCCTCGGGACCTGTTCCCTTTGAACGGAAAGTTTTCGGGAACTCAGGTGCCCCCTGTCAATGAGGTGCTTTATTGAAAAAAAAATCCTTTTTTTTTATTTTCTATTTTTGTGCACACTTATTTGATCGAAATCTTGCTAAGATATTAATTAACTCCAATCAGAATTATAAGGATATTAATTTGCTAGCGGCTTAAGACTCTTTCTAAACTTTTTAAACTGAAATGCAGTGAAATCTGAAAAAAAGTGCCATGAAACACCCTATTGCGTATTTTCTTCCGGAAACATTACCGTAGAATGTTACCGATAATTGCCACACATTGTGTTAGGAACGAATTTTTGCCATTTTCTCGGGCCCCTTTTTATTAGCACACTGAAACAACTAGGAGCAAAGCAAAAAAAAAAACACAACAAATGGCACCAAGAATGAAATAGGTGCCAGCGTTTCTCCCCCTTAGCTCGTTAGAAACAAATTTCATCCCGGGAAAATGAACTCGGTGGAATTGCGCCATTATGATTGGACCGGAGACAAAATCTCTGGCGGCTTTTCCTACTTATTTTCCGGAATTGTGAGGTTATACTTATGTTGGTAGGTGGGCGAGTAAGTACCGAAAGTTCGGCTGGAAATGGCTAAGCATTTTGCTGAGCCATGGTGTTGTCATTAATTTTGATTTTTTTTTCTTTTTTTTTCAGGGTGACCCTCACCAAGTTTAATGGCATCCTTGAAATTGCTGGATTCGTTTTCTTTCTTCCTATTTGAGTTCATACAAATAATGTTTAATGAGTTGTACAGTAATTGCAATTAATGTTATGCCACGTCAAGTTATCGTTTTGAGAGTATCATTTGTTTTATCAAGAAGTGAGCCAATTCATTGAGTTTTGGGAATCTGAGATCGTTCGAAAACCTGGAAATTTTCAAATTGTTTGCTTACAGATTGATTTTTCAGATCGAAGCTTATAACTTTTTTTTAAACATTGTGTAAATGCCTAACATGAAAATCTTCACAAGTAAAAGCTTAGTCATCAAAACGTTCCAGTCCCAACTATTACATTCTTGAAATAGAGCTGAAGTAAAAAGAAGGTTTTTTCGCATCCATCGGGCGTTTTTTTTTTCACCAAAAAAAAAAAACGCACCGGAAGGTTTTATGAACAAAAGTGCATCGTAAAACCCCCAGAACAGTGGCCAGCAAAATTACATCACCAAATAGAGAGCCGGATGATGAACAAAATAAGAAAAAAAAATCTGAGCTCTAACCTTCGGTCAACTAGGATAAAGGTTTTTTTTCTTCTGCGGGACAAGTGCGGAAAAAATTCTTTCGACCACCAAGCCCCAGATTATACCTTTTCATTGGTTATTCGATATTTTGCGGAAAAGTATTTTTCCGAAATTCGATTTCTTGAAACATATTTTTAAAATTTAGCTGCATTTTGATTACCATAAAATTATTAATATTTGTCCAATAACCTATGTTTATCCAGTGATAATCTGATAAAAATGACTAAAAATACTGTATTTATCCAAAACTAAAAAATTGCGCCTTCAAGTATGCATTGACTCTAGGGTAGTAGACAAACTTTTAGGATTTTCTTTGTCTGATACTTACAAACTGTGAAATGAGAACTTATATGGCAAAAAATAGTCCTTTTATCTTCAGATTTAATTAGATTTTTTCGTAGGGTAAGAGCACCCTGAATTAAAAATCAAGTCTCATGTAACTTAAAAAATATCGAAAAAAAAAATTAGTCTCACGAAAATGCTTCTTGATTATTTACAAGTTCATTTATCGTTTTAACTTTTAGAGCATATAAACTTGAAACAACATGATGACAGAAAAAGCAAAAGACTGCGAGTTACTAAAATTTATTAAAAAGATATGATGAAACTTAGAAAAGGGGATCAAGTATCCCCTACACAGTAGGGGAGAAGGAGAATACTCGATCCCTAGCTGTATCTCGAAACTGGAATGTCTTACAATGATCATATGTTCTAGATAAATGTACCAAATGGAGCAAAACATCAAGGCATTAGCTCAAAATTTTTTGACAAAATGATTTTTGGAGTTATTGAGCTTTGTTTGGAAAAAAAATCAACAAAATTTTTACTTGAAGATCTTTTTTAATCACTTTAAAATGTTTCTAACTTGAAAAGATTATAACAAAAGTATTTATTTCAATATATCAATCGAAAGAGAATAATATGAACTATAAAAGGCTATACTTTTAAAACAATAGCAAACTCTCAACCACAATTTTTTTTGAAATGTTCATTATGGGTTCAATTGATCCCTAGAGTCCAGAAATGTAAATTTTTCTTCTAAAAAGAACGTGATAACTGCTGATTACGAAATTACCATTATTTATCCAATGGGTAAATTGCCTGACAAAAAGCGCTAATAAAATATACTTTCTTTTAAATTTAAAAAAGCGCCTTTAAGTATGCAATGAATGTAGGGTTGAGACTAACTTTTAGATTTCTCTTCTTCTGTCACTCATAAACTTATGAAAGGATTAATCACCGTAATTAATGTTTGTTATCTTAATTGATCGGACTTATCGGTGAAAAGTGATGTCCTTTTAAGTAGTGACATCTTAAGATTATGATTTTTTTCATAGATGGATAGAACGTTAGTGCAGAACAAAAATTTGATATGTGATGATAATGCTTCAAAGAAATTCTACCCGCTTATTTTCACTATCTTTCATTTTATCTAACGTTCTATCCATCTATAAAAAAAATCATAATCTTAAGATGTCCCTACTTAAAAGGACATCACTTTTCACCGGTAAGGCCGATACATGAAAGTAACAGACACACGTAAATTGTGAAAGGGAAACAAACATAATCAAACCAGTCAATTGACATTCTATCTTGGGATTTTTTTTAAACTGTTACCAATGATTAGGGCCTCCTGAGTAATGAATCAAGTCATCCACAACTTAGAAAATATCATTATTTTCTTCGTCTCAGAAAAATGCTTCTTATTTATCAATTGGATCTAGTATCGTTCTAACTTTTGGAGCACATACATTTTGAAATAACACACTGTTATGAAATGCAAACGACAGCGAGTTGCTGATTTTCTTTATAAGTTGTCCAAAAATAAATGGTAGAAATCGAGTTATTGTAATACTTTCGTTTGCATTCATACGTATCTTTTGTTTGACTAGATTAGCAACTGTAAAATCGTCCGGAATATTTGCAGCAAATGGCCAGAAAAACAAAATGGTTTTTCCGGCAATTCAAATCATCGATTGAAAGGATTTTTTTCTGTCACAAAATAATTCACACACACATGTCTTCAACAATATCGTGCATCATAATAAATGCCAACGGTTGAATACAGAATTCTTTTTAATCCCTGTCTTCGGAACAACTTTTAACAATAGATCTCTTTCATATACTGCTTCTGTCCTAATAAATTCTGAATCCCGTCAACTGGGGCAACATGCAATACTTTTCAATTTCAATGGCTTCTAAAAACTTGTAAGTCCACAGGTAATCATACCGCTTGTACATCAAAAGTTTTAAGGCTGATGGTTTATCAAATTTACGTAGTCAGAAAAAAATATTGGTTTCGTCAGTTATATTTTAATTTACAAAAACATGCGATTTCACCCTACTAAGAAAAAGGGGTAAGCTGCAAGAAACTGTTTTTGAATGAAAAAATTAAATGAAAACGTTGAAAAATTTATAGTTTTTTATATCTTTGTAATGTCATAACGCATAAATCACCAATTGCAGTAAATTTTTGGTTTTGTTCGAATTATATTTTCCATTTTTTCTGTCAAAAATGTTTTAAAAGAAAAAAGCAGAAGGGTGCTGCATACATTTAGGAGTAAAAAATACTACAAAAATGCTGCTAAAGGGTGATACCGTCAAAATTTGGTCAAGGGAAAACGCGTGTAAATCGGTGAAATCGTTTATTTAAAAAATCAAACAAATTTCTTTTTCAAGTTTAATTAGTATAAAATTCAGGAAAAATATTCAGTTAGGCTTCCGCTTTTTTAAATTCGAATTGCCGGGGCTCACGCCTAACCCCATCAGATTTTGTACAGCCACCTTGTCCACCTTCTTCGCCGCAGAAAGTCAGTTTTCCTTGAACTGCTGCTCGTCCTTAGCAGTTTTTTTTGGTCTTATTTAGGTTCCGCTTGACAATAGCCCAGTATTTCTCAATTGGGCGGAGCTCTGGCGTGTTGGGAGGGATCTTGTCCTTGGGAACCACCTGCACGTTGTTGGCGGCGTACCACTCCATGAACTTTTAACCGTAATGGCAAGATGCCAAATCCGGCAAAAACAGTACGGAACAACCATGTTTCTTCAGGAAAGGCAGCAGACGTTTATTCAAACACTCTTTTACGTAAATTTCTTGGTTGACAGCCCCGGAAGCTATGAAAATGCTGCTTTTCAAGCCACAGGTACAGATGGCTTGCCAAACCAGATATTTCTTCGCGAACTTTGACAGTTTCATGTGCTTGAAAATATCTGCTACCTTTCCCCTTCCTTTTGCCGTATAAAACTCCTGTCCCGGAAGCTGCTTGTAGTCGGCTTTGACGTAGATTTCGTCGTCCATTACCACGCAGTAAAACTTCGTCAGCATCGTCGTGTACAGCCTTCGGAATCGCGCTTTGGCCGTCATATTTTGTTTATCATCGCGATCATCACGTTGGAAGGACATTGGATCTAGTTTTTGGTCCGAGTGAGGAAAAGATTGATGTCAGTACAGCTCCTGAAGTATTAGTACCGGTTGACTTGTATCACCCTCCGATTGTCTTTGACTTGCCAGTTGCTTCAACCGCCAAAGAGGCTCCATCAAATTATTCGATCGGTAGCATAAGACCTCTAAATTTCCGGAAGACTAATTTTGCGCTTCTTTCGCAGTATCTAATAAGCATTGATTGGGATGCAGTTTAAAGTAACTCATCGGTTGACAGCATGACTGAAACGTTTTGCATTTTAATCAGCAACTGGTTGAATGATCATGTTCCTAGATTCAAGCCACCTGTATCACCTGCTTGGAGCACACCTACACTTCGACAACTACGACGTGAAAAAAATGTTTGTTTGCGTAGACTTCGTAAGAATCGGACAGAAGACTGTCAAGCAAAATTTGGGATAGCTAGCACAGCATACCGTCGGCTAAATGCCTCACTCTACAAGCTTCATGTGATGCGTTTACAATCCGGTCTGCGCAGTAACCCTCGAAGTTTCTGGAAGTTTGTAAACTCAAAACGGAAATCAAACGCAATCCCTTCGTCAGTGTTCTTCCATGAGACTGTAGCTAACTCTCCACAAACGTGTTGCGATCTGTTTGCTGAGCATTTCCGGTCAGTTTTTTCGGACAATGCTTCTACTGCACGTGAGTGTATCGAAGCCATTAGCAGTGTTCCTATCGATGCAATAGACTTTAACACCTTTGAAGTCAATCAAGAAATTGTCGAAGCTGCTGCAAAAAAAACTGAAAAGCTCGTTTGCGCCAGGACCTGACGGAATCCCATCAGCTATTTATTGTCGATGCATCGAAGCAGTATCATCACCTCTGGCTCGAATTTTTAACCGGTCTTTCCAGCAACGGAAATTTCCAGAGATGTGGAAAACTTCGTTTATGTTCCCGATTTTCAAAACTGGCGAACGTCGGAACGTTAAACAATACCGAGGAATCACTAGCTTGTCCGCAGGTTCCAAGCTGTTCGAGATAATAGTTAGTCAAGCCTTACTACAGGCTTCATTGCCATATATTGCTTTGGAACAACATGGGTTTATGCCTGGAAGATCGGTATGTACGAATCTTGTAGAATACACTTCGTTATGTTTGAATCAGCTTGAAAATAAGAAGCAAGTTGATGCCATATACACCGACATCAAGGCTGCATTCGATGCCATTGATCATCAAATTCTTCTTGCTAAGCTTGCTAAGCTTGGCATTCATAATAATATGATTGATTGGCTCAAGTCATTTTTAACTGAAAGGTGCATAAGAATTAAAATTGACGATAGCATCTCCTTGCCTTTTATATACCGATCTGGCGTCCCTCAGGGTAGTAACTTGGGGCCTTTGTTATTTGCATTATTTTTCAACGAATTGGTAACCAGTTTAGACGATGGAACAAAAATTGGATATGCTGATGATCTGAAAATATTCGTTTCAATAGAATGCGCTGCGGACTGTGAATACCTTAAATCGTTGTTAGACCACTTTGATGGATGGTGTAGACGTAACAAATTATCTGTTAGTGTCTCAAAGTGTTCTGTGTTAACCTTTCACCGGAAAAAATCGCCTATTCTATTTGACTACTACATCGGCAATGAGCATATAAAAAGAGTCTTCGAAGTTAATGATCTTGGTGTTATCCTTGATGATCAGCTTACCTTCAACAATCAACGTTCTTCGGTAATTAATAAGGCCAATCGACAACTCGGCTTCATCTCTAAAATATCGCGAGAATTTAAAGACCCGTATTGCTTGAAGTCACTTTACTGTGCACTCGTCCGATCAATAATTGAGCACGCTGCAATCGTTTGGGCTCCGTATCAGCTCAGCTGGATTTTACGAATCGAACGTGTACAAAAACGGTTTATTAGATTCGCTTTACGCCATTTGCCTTGGAGTCATCCCGAAGATCTGCCCCCTTATTCTCATCGATGCCAGCTCTTGGGCCTAGATACTCTTGAACGTCGCCGAAAAACTCAACAGGCCACGTACGTCGCAAAAATGTTGAACGGAGAAGTGCAATCGCCGAACCTGCTAAGGATGATCAGCTTTAGAGCTCCGTCGAGAACGTCACGATCTCATTCGCTGTTGTCGAATCGAACTCATAGGACATCTTACGGCTACAATGAACCAATCAGCGCAATGATGCGCATATTCCAGGATGCTGAGCACTTACATCAGTTCGGAGAACCATCAAGCCGTTTTGTTCGTCGTTTACACCAATCAAGATTGTTTAATTCTTTGTGATGGTGTACTTATTCATTTAAACACATTTGTTCGATGAATTAATAATAATAAATAAAATAAAGATTTGGAGTCACTACCTTCTTGTAAGTTGATAGTCCGGCTCGTTTTTTGGCTCGATGCACGGTTGTAGACGATACACCCAGCTTATTTGCGGCATCTTGGAGAGAAAGGTTAGGGTTTCGCTTGAAACTACCGGCAACCCTCTTTGTCGTCTCAGCGGCTTCCGGTTTTCGATTTCTCCCCGATCCAGACTTCCTGGCTGTCGACAAACGATCCCCAAACACTTTAATTACATTTGTAACGGTTGATTTGGCAACTTATAGCGATTTTGCCAGCTTTGCGTGCGAGTAGCTCGGATTTTCGCGATGCGCGAGCAAAATTTTGATACGCTGCTTTTCTACCTTGGACAGCATTTTGACAACAAAAGAGTGAATTCCAAAATCAAAATAGGAGCAACATTCTACACACACACATCTTCAAAATGAAGGGTGTTCAGGTTTACGTCAAGTTGATATTGACCAAATTTTGACCGTATCACCCTTTATCTGCTAACCGTTGTTCGTGTTTGTCTTGATCAGTTTGAGGGAGATTCAAATCTGGATTTGCGGATGATTTCCGTATCATTCTATCAGTTATTCGGTTCACAGCTGAAAAACATTGAAAAAAATTGTTGTATATTGGATTATAATGTTACATGGTAATTTACTCACTTGGACTGACGAAATGTTGAATGCTGAAGTGCAAACTACAATCTCTCGTTGTTGTAGCAGGTTCGTATTTCAGCCTGAGTAATTTGATCCATTTCTCCCGGCGCTCGGACTGACTATTTTCGGAAATGAATGGAACGAAATCCCTATTGCGTACTGTTGATAGCAGTCAGGATCGCAGCAAACTGTCCTACTTTTATATCCTGTACTGAATTCTCTTCATTAACAGTACAATTTTCACAATCATTCAAAATCTCGATTACGCTTCATGAAGGAAAATAACAGAAAAAGACTGTAGTAAATCTCTTTTTTATCAACATTGAAAAAAAGGAAACAACATATTTGATTTAATGCAGAGTGCACATGAGTTCAAAATATTACCTTAATTTTAATTCACCTGTAAGCTGAAAAATTTCCAATAAATTCTACAATATTGTGAATGTTGCAAAGGACGAACAACGAGCACTTGCTTACTACTCAAAACAATGAAACCAGTCGCCGTTGATTCTCGTTCATCACGAATGTTGTTTTTGTTTACGCACGCAACATGTAAACTACACAGATGGCAGCAGCGCAGCTCCGAAACAACGAATGGCGTGTCTTTTCGAGCCGATTGGCGATGAGCGCTCGCAATCTCTGTATACGATTTCTCATGTGTTAAACAAAGAAAGCAATAAGGGTATATACGCAAGGCGGGTAAAGCTTCAGGTGTGTTCTTATACCAATGCACGGAATCGTCCATCTTGTGACAGGCAATCGTAATCGTAGGCATGGTAGGCGAACAATTCGCTGTCAAAAAGTGCTCCGTCTCCACCCCCCACCAATGAGAAACTTTTGGTACCCCTTGCCTACTTTTCCTCAATATGCACCCACCCTACTGGAGGCACTCTGTATATACGGACGATAGTATTGCCGAAAAATGGACCTCAGCCATAACCTCAAATTTGGATTTGCTGGCGGCCTCACCAGTGATGCTAAGTACGTTACTAAAATCAGTATTTGCTTTTCTTGAACTAATTATAATACATACATATTTCTGAATTGATTAAATTTTTAACTATCAACAGCTAAACGTATGAATTGATTTCGGGGCGTCCCTAAATGGATGAAGATTAGCCATCTTTTGCTTATGAATTTTCAAGGTGAATTCAAAACAACTGAAATATATTTTCATGTACTGCTTGGTTGTTAAAAAAGAGTCGTTTCTAACTTCTAAACGAATGCAGAAACTTCAAAAAGAGTAGATTAATCAAAACCCCGTCTTTGTTGACTTTGAAAATTAAACGCCTACATGCTCTGAATATTTGGAACATATCCACATAATTCGCTACATCGTTCAAGTGTGCGATACAGATAGATGTTATTTCGTTCAGATAAATGATAAGTTTGATTTCATATTCGGATAGAAATTTACGGGAAAGTTGCAAATTCTTAGTACACAGCTCATCTTGACAAACTGGATTATCGCTGTTGCTTGATACATGGGGCTCTGGAGCTCTTTTGATGTCTCGGATACCCCTACAATATTGCACCCCAGCTCTACTAGCAGTTACGAACTTTGAACCTTTCTGATGAGAACACAGGGTCTGTTTCCGATTTCCGGAAGCAATCAAAACAGAATCGCCAACTTGTATCTCAGATTATTTTGCCCCATGAGCACTGTCCGTATGCTTTTTGCTGTTAAGCTTTGCTTGTGCATCACGCTCATGAATATCCTCGTAGTCTCAGTACGTTCGATCTGAGGTCCACAAACATGGGGAAGATCCTCTAAACTTCCACCCAACCATTAACTCAAAGGGAGTAACGCCTAGTCTTGAGTGTGGCACCAGAGTGTTATGACTATGAACATATGCCGTCAGGGCGCGTCCCAATTCGTTCCTTCTAACTTAGCTGCAGTAACCGCCTTTATAACACCTTGATTCTGCCTCTCGACAGCTCCATTTGTCTGTAGGCATAATGGAATAGATTTCCGATTCTTTACACCTCGATCTTCCCAGAATTTATAAAAGTCGGAGCTCTGAAAGAACGGTCCGTTATCACTCTGAATGACGAGTGGATATCCCCAAGGTTTATAAATACCGTTACACAGAAATCTTTTTTGACTATAACGGGTCACTAAAACTGTAACATCTAAAATAAATCAACCTGTAATTAACAAAACCTGTAATTTTAAAATGTTTTCCTTAAAAGTTAACGAAGATTCATTTATTATTACAGCAAATGTCCTGTAAAAAAGTTGTACACTAAAAATTAAATGTTAGGTAATTTGATTTTCGACCTGTAAAATTACGGTAAATGTCCTGCTCCTTTTTGTTGCAGGACATTTGCGTAATTTTAAAGGAACTAATTTTTGCTGTGTAAGGGCTCTCGGTGCGCAACGGTTTGATATCGTGAATGGGTATCCAAGGTCAACAAAAATTCAACCTGGTATCGTGGGAAAATCGATTTGGACGATCTCCCACGGTCCATGAGGCATTTTCCTTGATGACAAAGGCAAAGGACGATTAGGTCTCGCAAGAACTAAACAGGTTTCGCAATTCTTTACGAAATTCTCCGCGTCAGTTGAGATTCCTGGCCACCAAAAATATTTGCGAAGATTTCTCTTCGAGATAAGCAGTCAGCTAGATTTTCACTACCAGACACTATCTTTATATCAAAAACCGCTTGCAGCCTCGGTGCAGCGGTTTTCCCGATCCGATGGTTTGGATTATCCGATAAATTTATTGGATTCCGCATCCTTTCTCACCACAAATGATCTTCCTAGGAAGTAGAATCTGAAACGCTCTACCCCCCAGACGACGGCTAGAGCCTCTTTTTGAGTCTGCAGATATTTTTGCTCTGTCGGGATAAGTACCTTAGACGCACACGCTATGATTCTTGGGACGTTCTCTTTGCTAAACTGAATTAGCACTGCCCCGAGGCCTACTGGGCTGGCGTCTACGTATAGTTCCGTCCTATCATGGATACTAACCCAGCGTAACCCAGCGTTTTTATCGAGTTTAAAGCTTCTTCTTTAAAAAACTTAAACTCGTTCTCTTCCTGAGACGTCCAGTAGAATGAAGTTGAATTAGCCAAAGCACGAAGGTATGCAAGGTATGCCGGATCATCGTATCGTTGCTGTGCACCTGCAGGAACATTTTACATTATTTTTTTGATTCTTACCTGTTTTTCAATCGGCACTTTTCAGTGCTAAAATTATTTTCATTTTCTTTTATTCATATTTTTCTCTTTTCTTTCCAGCATGGGGAAGTCATCGGCCGGCTCAAGAGCCGGAAGAAAACGGATTGCCGAAACTAATTCAGGTCCATCGCCCAAAAAAGTTGAAATTTCCAATTCATTCGATGTCCTTCATAACATCGGTTATGAGGAAATACTCATATTTAATTCTGATAAGAGTACTAAGAAACCGTCTTCTTCTTATACTCTTAAAAACGAAAAGGTTCCACCAATTACGGTCACGATTCCGGACTTCAATGCCTTTCGGCCAAGGAAGTGAAGATTTCTTTTCAGATCGGTCGAAAGGGAACTGCTCGTATTTTGGCGGAATCTTTTGAGGATTTTCCAAAACTTTTAAAATATTTGAATAATAAAAAACACCAGGTTTTTACGTATGACACTAAATGTGATCGTCCTTTTAAAGTCGTGCTTCGTGGTCTCACCGGCGATCAGACACCGGATGAGATCACAACTGAATTAAATTCTTTGTTAGGTTTTTCTCCGATTCAAGTAATTCAAATGAGAAAAAGAACCAACACGAATAATACCAGTAGTGTTGGTTTTCCTCCTGAGCTTTTTTTGGTCCATTTTAAAAAGGATCAGGTTAATAATTTGCGAATTCTTGATAAGGCTCGTCTTATGTTTCATTGTCGAGTCAAATTTGAAGCTTTCCGAAAATCTTCTACCAATTTTCTTCAAAATATTACGTAATGCCGTCGTTGTTAAGCTTTTTGTCATGGCACTTGAAATTGTAGAATGAATGCCAGATGCATACTTTGCGGCTCATTCGATCATGAAAAATCTAAATGTCTTTTTGGGGGTGATAAACCACGAATAGAATTCTTCAAGTGTGCAAATTGCGCAGGAAATCATTCCTCGAATTCCATAGACTGTCCCGTTAAGGCAAAAATTATTGCTTCTAAGAAAAAATCCAAAGTTGGCAGAAAATTTCTTCTCCTTCTTCCTCTTTTTCATTTTCACTCGTCAGGTCGGCAAACAATCTGTCTCTTCGCAGTCAGCCTCGGCCTACATTAGAATCACGTCTTGGGAGTTCTGATTTGGACAGCTTTCCGTACTCTGCTTCGAACTCGCTAAACTAAATGATTATTATAAAGCTGCATTATAATCCACCAGTCGCCTCTCATCCAATACGCGTTAGTGGAAGTCCACTGGTTCCGGATCAACCGGAATAGCTGTGTCTTGCTTCGAAGTAGTTTGAGACTTGCTTAGAATAATCGAGCTTAATTTACAGAAATTCTCCTTGAAACATTCTTCTATTGTCGTTTTAATAAAGGCTTTCAAATTATTCTCAATCTCGACCAATTTAGTGTCTATGATTTCTGGTAAAGATGCAGCTACGAAGCAAAAATGTTAAAAATATCTGCATCAACCCTCCTTCACAGCAAAAAACTCAATACGCGTTTTAGTAGCTGCAACGAACCATAGACTTCAATATTTCTCGAGAGATTTGAGACATGTTTTAAGCCTCTCGAGAAATGTGGGAAATTTTTAGACATTCTGCAGCAATCATATTGCGTTTCAAGTGCCTAATTGGATTAGCCTTTTGAAATATGTAACATATATTGTTGATATAATGAGTTACCTTGATTTCACGGTTCATGGGCAGCTGATGGGACTTCTAAATAATAAAAAAACACCACTTTGTGGAATTGCCAATGACTCATTGGCACCAAAAATTAAACAGTATTTAAGAGGTGCTATTATCCATCAAGAGGGATTTTGTTTTTCAATAATACCTTCAGTTTCATGAGGAGCACTATTTTGGTACTGAATTTTGCTTACATCTTCTATAACAATGTCTCCGTCAAACGAGTTCAGAATTTCCGCGATTTCACAGGGAATAATCATCAGCTCGGAAGAGTTATTATCCATAGTGTTAGATGTTATGTTGTTCTGTGCATTTGGCATCATCTGATATGAACACGTTTTGAAGATTTGATTCCTGCTCTTACGAAACGGTTGCTGTTCTGTTCCTCAAATCTGAAAACAAAAAATACCAAGTGTACATTCGCTTGAAATATTTTTAGATAATATTTACCGGAAAAAATGGCATCATAGTTTTAGCCTGGTTTTTGTTTCTTAACATTTGTTTCTTGTTAGTAATGGCTTCGACAAAAACTACCATGATTTCAAAATTTCGGTGTCTAAGGCTAAAAATCGCGGGAATGTTTTTCGTTGATCCGCAGTAGGGAGTTTCATTTACTCGTAGCTCCTCGATCTTTTCGTTGGATAATTTTGGCCATTTGAGGGTTCCGTGTTGAATCCATGACGACGGCACATTAATAACTTTGAACCGCTGGTTTTCGATGATTTGGTATACCGAAAACATCATTTTACTGCAAACGAAACCAAATATTGGATTGATCAGTGTTGCTTTTTGAACGTGTTAAAGTTCAGCAACGTGTTGAACCAGCGATTGAACAAGTTCACTTACTACTACTACACACCAAATTTGGCTGCTTCACAAGACGTACAATTGCACTTACCTGTCTTATGACAACAATTCAATTTTATTTTCAGCGTAAACTTGTTTAATTTGTGATGCTAGCAGTGTTCAGTGAAAATCTTAATCGAAACGCTATTGAAATTTCGATACTTTTTTTCGTTTCGATTATATAGGGTTCAATATTTTTATGTCATTCGCAACTTATATCAACGATGCAGTTAGCGGACAGTCTTTGAAAACTTATCCGGTATAACTGTGATTTATGTTTACTTTTGGGCTCAATTTTACGGACATCGACTCAGACTTCTATACTGCTTTGAATAATCTTGATTAGAAAATTTCTAGTCCGTCGCCTTATTGGACTAAAACAATTGAAGCAGATTACCTGGTCAACAGCAGGAAAAATTCGTTGTTATTTCGATGTTCTAGATCGGAGTTCTGCTTTGGTCAGCTTTCCGTACTCTGCTACGAACTCGTCAATTACTTAATGGGTTGCAAAGATTCTGTCCCGTTTAGTCAATACTCTTTTTTCGTTGTACTCCGTGATTTTATGGCGATCCTTCGTTTACCGCTCAATCAGTAAAGCAGCAGACCACTCTTGGTGTTTTGGCCACTGAATATTGAGGTTGATGGCTGCCTGTTTTGTTCTGGAAGTGGGATATCACAACAGACGGAACAGCCTTGTTGCTGATAACATTCAATGATTGGAAGTCCTGGAATAGTTACATAAATTGTGATGTTAATAGAAGTTTATAAAGAATATGGATGTTCTTAAATGTCTTACCAGTGAGATCCGCCATTCATTTAGACCCTCGATAAACTTTGTCTGATCGGAAAAATCTGTACTTCAGGTCTTCTGTGGTTTCGAAATTTATTTTAGAAGATAAACTGGTTACCTTTGAT
Organism: Uranotaenia lowii; assembly: GCF_029784155.1. NCBI lineage: Eukaryota > Metazoa > Arthropoda > Insecta > Diptera > Culicidae > Uranotaenia > Uranotaenia lowii. Next base: position 78,146,041 of record NC_073691.1, read on the forward strand.
GTTTCACGATCTGATTATATTATGAACTGATAGCATTAAAATAATTTTCTGGCCTTTTATACTCGTTTCTTGGATAAATGTACTGGGTCTCCGTTTTCTTTTATTTGAAAAGTGAGTGGAGCTGAGATCCCACTTTTCAGTTTTATTGGCACCTTGGATTTCACTACTGTGAGCACGTTCGCTCTCGTGCTAAAGTGTATGAACGTGCCTCAACATGTCAACAAATCGCAGAATGTTTTGATATCACCGGTAAGTTTAACAAATTTGTCTAGACTGATATGTGTGTTTAAACATGTTTTTCTTAGTTTATTGTAGGTAACATGGTTATACTTAAGGCTAGGGTGGGCCTACCTATAAGGAACAGTCTAAAAAGTTGAAAAAGGTGGGTTTTGAGGATAATTTAAGTGTGGTGGTGTCACGGTTGCAGCCTCTCCAAAAGGCATGTTTGCAGAGGCTGCTGGGTCACGATATGGTGCCCCGGCAGTGGGTTGAGGGCGCAACAGATTCTAAAACCTTGACACTTGACATCGGATTATATCATATATCAAATTATATCATATGACAAAAAATAATGAACAAAGGTACCTTTGGATTTCACAATGCTGATTTATAAAATAACCATTAAAGAATTTCAAACGCATTAAATTATAAATAAAAAAAATACAAATGTTTTTGAGAATGTTACATGAGGTGTGCTCAGGCATACACAATCAAATAGATGTCCGTAATAGAGACCACCATCTCTCAGAGCTCTTGTGATATTGGTCAATTTTGTAAAATCAAACTTCTAATTTTTCTGATTTTTGTTAATTTCTACTTGATTTCGTGTTCATTTTCGAATGTCTTTTTTTTTGTATAGATAGTACAGTTGATTCACTTAGTAACAATACTAAATTTATTCCATTAATTATGTTCTATCAGGAAACAATCGAAAGATTTCCTATGATTTTCTTCAATTTAATTCCCTTTTTTCTGAGCTATTACTTCTATAATCGTTTTTTTTTTTCAAATGTTTGTCATTTATGTCAATTCATGTCAATTTTAGTCATTTTTTTTCATTTGTGCCAATTTTGGAATTTTTGTCATTTTTGTCATTTTCGTCATTTTTGACATTTTTGTCAATTTTGTCATTTTGGCCATTTTTGTCACTTTTGTCATTTTTGTCATTTATGTCATTTTTGTCATTTTTGTCATTTTTTTTATTCTTTATATTTTTTTTTTCATTTTTACCATTTTGTAATTATTGCATTTTTGACATTTTTTGTTATTTTTGGGGATAACTCCAATTTTTGGTAAAAAGTCCTTCGGCGTTTTCATCGGAACCCTTCCTTCAACCGGTAGGTCCTACCCCAGTGAACGCCAAGTCGTGTTCTCCGTCTTAAGAATCTTCATTTCACCTCGCGCGTTGTTAACAGGACCCGTTTATGACTCCTCATTTTCCCCTTCATCTAGCCGAGCAATTTTCTTGCAACACGCTCTGGCTGCCGTCGTCCTGCCCAGACTCAAAGTCCAAAGGCAGGAGCAAAAATTTTACCACCCCTTGTCCACGGTCCGCAAAAGTAAGTAGGTATCAGCAGCATCGAGCTACCCCTCGGGAATATAATTTATGGACAAATTTACAATAAAATGTAATAAACAACAGGGGATGCGCATTATCCTCGGAAATGAAGTTTTTGCTTCTGGTCTTTGGCTCTTGATTTTTTTTTTTTTTTTTTTGTATGAGAAGATCCACTGCGACCAACTTTTTGTGATCTATTGTGGAATAACCCAATTTATTATTTGTCTGATTACGCAATACTGTCATCATTGATAGAGATGCCAGTTGTAGTCGGAATCGAGACATTATTCCAGTTTGGGATGGTATTTCTTATGAATCCCACCACCTTACTGGCTTTCATCTTCCAAATATCATCGGGCGTCAAGATTCGCTTACCAAGAACTTTCAGTCGATGTGTCATAAGATATCCACAGTCACACATTAAGTGCTCTGCAGTTTCTACTTCAGTTTGACAAAACCGGCACATCTCATTACTGAGTTTGCCTATTTTATGTAAGTGGTAGTTGCATGGACAGTGCCCTGTAAAAAGGTCTGTAATTGTTTTAAGATCCCTTTTCGATAGACTTAGAAGTTCACAAGTTTTCTTAGAATCGGGCTTTATGAATTTTTTAGATTGTCTAGCACCGATGGCTACAAGCCATTTGAATTTGATCTTTGAGTTCTCCCATTTTTTTAATTCACTTGTAAGAGCACAAGTAGATACTCCACAAAAAGGTTCAGGGCCAATCATGCGCCTTTCAGATCCTTTCCTAGCGAGTTCATCTGCTTTCTCATTGCCTTCTATACCACAGTGGCCTGGAACCCAGTATAGGTTCACTTGATTTTGGATTGATAATTGATTCAAAGCATTAATACAATCCCACACCAGCTTTGAATTGCACATTGGGGCTTTCAGAGCCCGTATTGCTGCTTGACTGTCTGGCTCTTGATGCTGCTCTCCTCAGCTCATTCCCTCGCACTTTTATCTAGGCGAGCTCTGCCATTTTCGGATATTTGGCTCACAGTTTTTTTGTATCTTTTTTTTCCCATTCCGCCTTTTACGACGGGAAAAGGAAATTTCGGAAGGCACTTTCGGTGCGGTTACCTTTTATCTGGTTATGGTGGCTGTTTGGCTGGGAATTGCATTCGTTAAGGGGGAAATATTTTGGTCTCGGAAGAGAAATTGCTGGATGTGATTTCGGGCCAACTAACTAAACCTGGGGTGTGAATGATCGATGAACTAGTGGAATTCCCGAGGAAGGAAAACAGGTGGTGGTGATGATATTGCGCAGTGCGATAAATAAACTCGATTTCGTTAAACATCAGTTGTTTTGTTACTTTTACTTCTGATTCAATGATATTAGACCTGTTTTCTAGAAAGAACGAACACTTCCATTAAAAACTCAAATTAACTCGTTAAAAAGTTAACATCCCGTATGGAAACCTACATCAAAAATAAAAATAAATAACAAAAATGACAAAACCTTAAAAAATGACAAAAACGGCAAAAATGACAAAAATGCAAAACAAAAATTTTTTTTTTTAAATCAATAATTACAAAAATAATAAAAATTAAAGAAATGACAAAAATGACAAACTTGACAAAATTAAAAAGTCAAAAACAACAAAAATTAAAAAAATAAAAAAATTACAAAAAAGCAGACTTGACCAAAAGGACAAAAATGACAGAAATGACAAAAATGACAAAAATGACAAAAATGACAAAATTGACAATAATGACAGAAGTGGCAAAATTTAACAAAAGAATAAAAATAACAAAAATGGCAGATAAAAACAAAAATATACAAAAATGATTAAAATAGCAAATATTTTGAAAATTACAAAAATTTCAAAGATGACAAAAGTGACAAAAATTACAAAAGAGTAAAATAACAACAATGACAAAAAATAAAAATAACAAAAATATACAAAAATGATAAAAATAACAAAAATGACAAAAGTGACAAAAATGACAAAAGAATAAAAATAACAGAAATGACAAAAAATTAAAACATACAAAAATGATAAAAATGACAAAAATCATAAAAAATACAAACATTACAAAAAGACAAAAATGACAAAAATGGCAAAAATGGCAAAAACGAAAAAATTACAAAATGACAGCTTGTGCTTTGAAATACCCCCAAATAAACTTTGACCGAGTTGGAATTATGCACAGGCAGTTTCTGGGTCAATCCACCAAATTTTTTGTATCGGTTTTATAATTTGATGAAATTGTAACCCTGAAATTGTAACATCTTTTGTCTAGTGGTTTCTGATATATTCAATATATCTTAAAAAATGACTCACAACTCTGTCATAAAATTTTTTTTTCAATACCTATAGATTTTAAATTTCATCGTGTCAGTTACAGGTTGCCTTAAAGATAGCGAAATGAAAGCTCTAAAAGATTCTTCATAACGCGGGCGTCTTACCCCTAGTTCCCCTACATAAAAACTAATCAACTAAATCATTGCATAGTTTTTTGATTTGCAGATTTTGTTTTACTCATCTTTAAAGAAATATTAATGACGGTGCCTAACTTCAGGGTTAAAAAGCGGAAAGCCAGGCCCGTGCGAAGGACCCGTCCATGGGGGAAGGTAGGGGGTCTGGTTTCGAAATTCAAAATTAGCTAGAAATAACAACAATACAAAAATGATTCCGAAAACTATTTTTCAAACTAATGAGCAACACAAAAATTCGAAAAAATAATACATTTAACTGATACGATTCACAATAATTACCTAAATCAGAGTTTCGAATCATTGCTTATTTCCGGTAAGTCATTAATAAATTATTCGTAAAGATGTCTCTATTTCTGAGTCACAGATTTGTTTTAAAAGAAATCTTAAACAATTAAGTTTTCAAATTTCAACTCAATATTTCTGATACACCAGGAAGCGAATAAGAATGAAAATTTCGTTTACGAAACAAAACCAGATTTGAAAGCTTAGTTCGAATATACTTTAACCGATATACACGACTTAACGAGAAAACAGGAGACACGAATAGCGCTATCTGGCGACAGAACTGGAAATATTACACTGTGATTTTTTCGGAGCTTTGTCAGAGATGCCAGGTGTCTTGTTTTTTTTTATTGGGGATTTTAGGCCTCTTGAGTTTATTCATCCCATACACACAGTCCCATACATACAGCAGTCCTGATTTTCAAAATAATGTCCTGAATGAGACTCGAATTGTCTTGATTATTGAAAATTGGTCTTTAAAATGTCCTGAATTGTCTTGATTTAAAATAAAAACATCTCAATAAGGATTAGATTTGTGGTTAAGTTATGAGAACATCGAATAAAGTCTGTTTCACATAGAATCTGGTCGGATAAAATAGATCATTTCTCCGCAAAGAAATAACGTTCGACAAAAGTAAAAATGTCATTTTGTAGGGTTTTTATTGCACTTTAAGGAAAAAAATACATAAAAATAATTCGTCAGCTTTTCGGATCAATTTTCGAACTTTTTTCGTGATACCACCCATCATTTTCTGCACAGTACTGCTGGTAACCTCATTTGCCATCTTGTTCCACCACTTTTCCATTTGAGCGGGTTCTGCCACATTTCTTCGGTTTACCCTTAACTATTGCCCAATATTTCTCGATGGGACGAAAATCCGGACAGTTTGGTGGATTGATACTTTTTTCAACAAAATCGATCTTGTTCTCCTTATACCACTTAACGACATCCCGGCTGTAGTGGCAGTTTGCCAGGTCCTGCCAGAACTTCACCGGACCTTTGTGGGACCGAATGAATGGCAAAACCCTCTTCTGGAGATATTCTTCTTTGTAAACATTTCCATTCATTGTGTCCCCAGTGATGAAAATCTTAGTCTTCTTCCCACAACTACAGATCCCTTGCCAAATCATCAACTTACGAGTAAGTTCATCTGCAAAACCAAACTTGATTCTACCCGCATCCATTTTGACGTAAGTTTCGTCGTCCATCAAAATGCATCCGTTGTACTTGGTCAACACTTTCTCGTACAACTTCCTTGCCCTGGTTTTAGCAACCAGGTTTTGTTTCAGCGTCCTGTTGGGGTGTTTGCTTGCATGATACCACCACAAGCCTTCTCGCAAACAAATTCGTCGAACTGTACTGTGGTTCGTCTTGAACTTTTTCGCCAAATCACGCAAGGAGTTTCCAGGATTATTGTGAACTGATCGAATTACCTTTGCTCGCAGCTTCCGGTCATGTGTTTCACTTTTACGCCTGGTTTGTTTTGCTCGATCCACCGTAAGGGTCTCCCGGTAACGTTGCAACACCGAATTTACAGTCGATTTTGGATATATCAGGAATTTCGCGATCTTTACCCCTGACCTCGTCGGTTTCTCTACGTGAGTGTGCAGAATTTTCTCTTCAAAACACTGTCAATAGATTCGCGATGTGACAACTAGGGGCGCTGCAGTAGATTAAATCTGCTATAAAATATTGAAACCCATTTAACAGATAGTAATCTCTTTTTTTCAAACGAACACACACATTAAGGATCTCAATGAAACTTCATGTTTCTTTGAAGAGACCTAATTCACTTAACTCTAAGTCGTACATCTTTCAAGGATATGATGGCTAGCATCTTTCAAATGCTAAAACACCAGCCCACAAAAAGTACTATACATGCCGTGACGGAGATTCGATCTCATAACCCCTGGCTTAGAAGACTTGAACCCTATCCTCTGGTGCCGCCTGCTCTTCCTGATCTACGTGAAGGATTTGCCTAACTTGCAGCTCCACGAAAAACCCAGCTTATTTGCTGATGATATCTGCTTACTTCTCGTCGAAGAAATCATTAACAATATCATCTAGCACAAAACCGAATATATGAAACTCCTCTAAGAATACTTCAGCGAAAACATCTTGTCTTTCAATCCATCCAAAACGAATAACGCGATTTTTAATCCGTTTTGAACTCTTGATACTGAAATATTGAATTGTGTTGAATCGGTAAAAATTTGAACAAGTAACGAAATTCACAAATCTTGGATTGACGATCGACTCACCGTTGAGATGGACACACCATGAACAAAAACTTAAAAGTCGCTACAGCATGTGGACTGTACTGGAAAATTCGGAGCTTCGTTGAGGTACGAACTTTCCATTATGTACCATGCATTTGTTCAGTCAAAAATTCAGTAATTAGTATTCATCTGGGGAGCCGTAGCAAGAACAAGACTCAAACTTCTACTGACAGCTCAAAATCGTAATCTACGATCATCTACATAACCCACTTGAACATCACAATCAACAATACGATGGTCCAGACCACAGAAATCCTCTTTGAAACTAAAACAGCTTGTATGTACGATAATCCACCTCAGAATTTGCTAAAAAAGTTTTCACTTACTACGGTAAAATCTGTTACAGCCAACTGCCTGCGGACATACAATCTGAAAGAAGCACCACCAAATTTAAAACGCTCGTCAGGAATGAGATCTAGTTGAGAATCTTTCATCCAATGAGTTCAGCCATCAGTCCAAATTTGGGTGCCTGCCAACCAGCGTTCCCTTAGGGACCATTCAAATATTACGTAACACGTTTAAGGGGGGAGTGGGTATAGCAGGTTGCAGAGTTCAAAATATATGTATGTACGTCTTATTCAATGAAAGCTGAAAGGAACGAAAGCTCAAAGCATCTCGCTTTTCAATCGCAGTGAAACTTTTCCATAATCAAAGCTATTCGAATTCATTTATGCTGTCAGTCATTTCTGTCTGAATGAACACTGGAGAGAAACGTCAATCAAATGAGTGTAACTGACAGAAAGCTCTTTCATTATTCAGTGACTGAGCTACACTGAAATATTCATATTCATTTGAAAGGTGAAAGTTCAGCAGTGAAGTCATAATGGAAAGTGAAGGTATGTGCGGCGTGAAGGAGCCTTGGTATATTGTTTGCTAGAAAAAGAAAAGCGGTTTAGTTATGTGCAAACAAAATACGACTGCCAAAATATGATCCGCCACTTCCGTTCCCAACATTTTGAATCTGCTTGTGCTGCTGGATTCTTTTCGGGAGAAATTCCTGTAAAGCAGAAACGATCTGTGCAAAAACGTTTGGTGGCTATTGACCGGCAGATAGTGGTCTCCTCATGCATAAAATTAATTTCATTTTATAACCTTCCATTGAGATTTGTGAAATGGGAAGGATTTAGAGAAATTTTTAATCCAATATCCGAAGCGCTTGAAATCACCTTTAATGAGGCTAAGGTAAAGGATCATATTAATCTGTGCGCAAACCGGATCCGGGATCGTATCAAGGACGAGATGCGTGGGAAATTAATTTCACTTCAAGTGGACTCAACATGCAGATTGAATCGACACATTTTGCGCATCCATTCAACATACCACAGCGAAAAATTTGGAATGGTGACCAGAACGATTGGTAAGTATACCAATGTTTACCTTAGAAGTTTAATTAAGATATAATGTTTTAGCTTTATAGCAGTTCAATTTATATTTCGTAGGTAGTAGCGTAGTAGGTACTATATAAACATTTTGAAAGTAGATTAATTTTAAGTTTAACAACTTTCAGGAATGGTTGAAGTACGAAAACGCCAAACAGCCAGCTTTCTGAGGGACGTGATTTTGGGAACTTTGACTGCGTAAGAATGATCACCGAAAAGGCTAAAAAATTGAAGAATATTAAATATAAAGCATCATTCGACGCTAGTTCTAAATCGTACCCACCGGTTCGGGGCTCAACATCTGGCATCTATGTCATGATGAAAAAATTTATTGATCAAAAACAATTTTTCATCGAACTCGGGCAGCAGCTGCAGTTTCCGGAAGTTGGTAAGAAATTAAATTGTATATTCGAGAAAATTTCATATTTAATTTTAAACACAATTTATTTCAGAAATTTCTAATGAACTGTAGGAGCTTATTAGAAGCTATGAAGAAGCATTCAAGCCACTTTACGAATGCACTACAAAGATGCAGAAAGCGCTTATATCGCTTTCTGAATTCTATCTGCAATGGTTGATGGCCATCGAAGACGTTAAATCATGTCAGAACAACCGTTTCGCTGATGATATTTACAAAGCACTCAACGATCGGTTGATTAAACTGCGCCAATCTAACGCATTCAAAATGGCCTTATATATGGACCCGCGGTTCAATTTTCGAGGATCAGGTCTTTTCAATACAAGGGATAAGGAAGAAATTCCAGTGAGTTTGACTTTTATTTTAATAATTATAGCCTTAATTTTTTTTTATGTTCCAGGAAATGGTTTTAAACACTTGGAAGAGGCTACAGCTTATACAAAATCCTAATGGAAACGTAGATCGACAAGCTGCCATTCCTTCTGAAAGGGATGAATTTGACGATTTTATGACTGACCTCTTTGGTGGAGATTTTTCCTTTTGTATATGTGGACGTTAGTTTCACGATAACCCGTAGATAGCGCTGCGGAAAAAGCGCCAAAATCAGCCTTCAGTGGTCAGTCTGGGTATCTGGTGTCTGCGGTTAATGTCTAAGAAAAAAATCCGAGAAACATGCTCCGAAAAAATGACTATAGATGGAAGGTATGGAAAGCTAAAAAACAATTTTCACCTAGTGTCCAAAGAAGCTAAAGTTCGAAGCTACAATTTGCACATACGAATAAATTTTTTTGAATTTTTAAGATAATGACTACAAAAATGTAATAAAGTGGTGTAAAAGCCGTACTTTTCAATTAATGAACCGCCAAAAAAGTCACACCAGATAAAATTTTGAAAAGAGGACTGTAACTCGTAAAAAATTCAGGGACGGATGAGGGTTGAATGCAAAGCAATGCTGAAGATTTAACCTTTCAAATGGTGTATGCTAATTTAATTCTCTACTGCATGGAGTATGAATCCGTTGAAAAAAAAACGGAAATAACTTTATTGACCTCAAACTTATCAATTTGAGCCCAAAAACAACAAAATTGTTATTTCAATATTTTAAATTGTGTAAATAATGTCAAAAGTGAGATTTTTTTCTTAAAATTTTAATAAGGTTTGAAATTGCTAATGAATTTTTGATGCATTAAAATTTTTGGAGTTCTTCTAAAGATCTAAATTAAGCTGAAAAATTAAAAACTTCGAAGATGTATTTGGGCTTGTATGCAGCAGAAGGTTAGACGAAAATGAAAAACAAAAAAATGACTTTGTGGTGGACATGCGCGTAAAGCTTGGTTCATTTATAAATAAGACCCTATCTTTTAATGTTAGCTAGTTTCCAGGCCAATTATTAAAAAAAAAAAATCGATGATTATTCAAAATAGTTCTTTTCGTGAATGGTGAAAAAGTATGCAAACACTGTCAATAATATTTTTAAACTGCGACCCAATTTACTGTTTACTGTCAATAATGTCTAGCAAATTTCTGTTAATTCCAGTGCTTGTAAGCTGTATAGCAGTGGTTGTATTTGGATGAGAATGAATTGATGAACCTTCTCTCGCTCAACGCTTTACTCGGAAGCAAAGGTTGCTTTGAGGCATCGAAAACGACAAAACTGATGATGCATACGCCAAAGGCTTCAGGAAAAAAAAAATAAAAAAAATGTTAAATGTTCTCTTGTTCGCGGACTGCTACTTTCCACGACTTCTATTCGATCAGCGAAAACGTCATGGTATCATTAGTATTTAGGAATTCGACCGATTATAAGAAAAACAATATAACGCTTTTTCTGATGGAACCAACATTCCTCCACCAATTTATGAACCATCCTATTTTTGCTAGCATTTTACGTGTTAATCCTTTACCATGGCTCAGGCAGGAAATATTCTAATGAATGCGCAATTTTTTATCCCACCACCTTTCTCACTTCCTAGCTCGCTATCTTCCCATTTCTCTATCGTTCCAGAGTCATTTATCGACGTTCCAGACCTGCCACACAGGTGGGAAGGTTGATTCTTATATCTCTGTTCCGGTGTTGGCCGGCTTCAGAAGAACCGTTTGCTGTCCGCCATTTACACTGGAACTAAACGGACTAACTAACCAACTCACCCGCCATGGCACGGGTTTACTATCTGGTAATGGGCTTACATTCTGGGCTTTGGGTTGCAGTTTTTTTTTGCCAAGGCTTTCGCTCCCTACAGAGCGGAACAAACGGATTCAGAGGTGTTGGAATATAAATACGATCCGTTAATAAACGCGTGTGTGACATTACTGGTGCCATCTTTCAGCCCTCGACTCGACTCTTCATTCGATTCGGAAGTTTTTGCTTGCATCCTTCTGCATAGTTTGTTAGATACGGGACGAAAAAAAAACACTGATGATAGCGGCAAAAGCGATATTGTCTGCAACTGAGTGCTCGCACGTTCGTAATCCTCAATGTTACTTCCTACCTACAACTCACTCAGCCAGCATTTTGTTCTAAGCGGACAAACTCGATGAGACTGGGGCTTCAAACATAGTTACAGCATAGAGCGTGTAGGAGGATGCTGGCCGTTCGTTGTTATTTATCATTTAGTTCCAGTACTCACTTCATTTATTTAGATTTATTGCGTGCTTACACCCACACCCAACTCAATCCTGCAACGAAAAGCCGGTGTGTGTGCATTATCGTTTCCGGGTGACGGTCTCGGCTAGATTGCGAAACCGGAAGGAATGTTTGTCTCCATCCCGAGTTCCTGGACGATTCGTTGCTCTCTAAATTGTCTTCATCAGGTCATTCATCCCAGAATGAACCTACCTGTGTCAGTTGGTCATAGAATGAGTATCTGGATCTAGATGAAATATATAATTTAGTGGAATGGTGTATAATTCAAGATCTCTTTAATCATTAAAGCCGTAAAGATTATTAAAACAACTTTAAATGGTATCTATACCCAAATATAACCCTACAAGTAGGTCTCAGTCCCTATAAACAAAAAACTAATGAACAGATTTGCATGAAATTTGGCATTGGAGTATACCGAGTCAATTTGGCGGCTTCCGCTTTTCTTCTCAAAGCTTTAATTTGCTGACAATCTCATGAAACATCCACTTTATGCATACTAAGTGAAAGGGCTACACGAGTAAAGGGTGATACGGTCAAAATTTGGTCAATATCAACTTGACGTATTTCTTTCAATTTTGCATATAAAAAACCTGAACACCCCTTATTTTGAAGGTGTGCGTGTGTGTAGAATGTTGCTCCTATTTTGATTTTGAAATTCACTCTTCAGTTGTCAAAATGCCGTCCAAGGAAGAAGAGCAGCGTATCAAAATTTTGCTCGCGCATCGCGAAAAACCGAGCTACTCGCACGCAAAGCTGGCAAAATCGCTAAAAGTTGCCAAATCAACCGTTACAAATGTAATTAAAATGTTTGGGAAACGTTTGTCGACAGCCAGGAAGTCTGGATCGGGGGGAAATCGAAAACCGGAAGCCGCTGAGACGACAAAGAGAGTTGCCGATAGTTTCAAGCGAAACCCTAATCTTTCTCTCCGAGATGCCGCAAATAAGCTGGGTGTATCGTCTACAACCGTGCATCGAGCCAAAAAACGAGCCGGACTATCGACTTATAAGAAGGTAGTGACTCCAAATCGCGATGATAAGCAAAATACGACGGCCAAAGCGCGATCCCGGAGGCTGTACACGACGATGCTGACGAAGTTTGTCTGCGTAGTAATGGACGACGAAACCTACGTTAAAACCGACTACAAGCAGCTTCCGGTACAGGAGTTTTATACGGCAAAAGGAAGGGAAAAGGTAGCAGATATTTTCAAGCACATGAAACTGTCAAATTTCGCGAAGAAATATCTGGTTATGCAAGCCATCTGTGCCTGTGGCTTGAAAAGCAGCATTTCCATAGCTCCCGGGACTGTCAACCAAGAAATTTACGTGAAAGAGTGTTTGAATAAACGTCTAATGCCTTTCCTGAAGAAACACGGTTGTTCCGTACTGTTTTGGTCGGATTTGGCATCTGGCCATTACGGTAAAAAGGCCATGGAGTGGTACGCCGCCAACAACGTGCAGGTGGTTCCCAAGGACAAGAACCCTCCAAACACGCCAGAGCTCCGCTCAATTGAGAAATACTAGACTATTGTCAAGCGGAACCTAAAGAAGACCAAAAAAACTGCTAAGGACGAATTTTTTTTTTGAGTTTTTAAAAGAAATAAGAAAGCGACAATTTCATTTTCCTTTTACTTCTTCCATCTTAATATTGCTTATGTGTTTGAATCGATTTTTTTCAACCAGATGTATTATTCATCAGATTTTCCTTAAGTAGAGGTCTCTTTGATTTTCAAAATGTCAACAATATTTAAAAGGACATCAAATGAATTGTCCCTTCTAGGACATTTATCACCAAAAAGATTGGGTTCCAGTGAAATCTGGGACAAAACATGTCAAAACAGGTGCCAAGCTTATTGGTGAAATTGCTTATTTTGAATTGAATCAGATTAATGACGAATTTCAGCTAGATTTGTCTAAAATAGTCGCCAAACGATTTTTAACTTCAAGAATACCGTAAACTGGGGGTACTTTGATCAGCGGGGTAACTTTGATCAACATGAAATTTTTGCAGATAATCATCATTAACTAAGTATAAAGTTAAAATATCTGAAAACTGTTTACTACGTTTGAAAGCCTGTAAATTGAGTTACAAATAAGCTAAATTTGGTTTTTATTAGGAGATTTTTTATATTACTTAAAATATAATTTTAAAATCTTAAAAATCTGTTTTTTTAAGGCTCACAAACAAACATCTTTCCTGATCAAATAAAAGCATTTAGGAGCAAATGGGTTGTTTAATGTGTAAGTTCAACTATTTTTTTTGGATTAGGTTAAGTTTAAGTGTTATTTTTATGGTCATTTGATGATAATTTTTGGATATTGAAAAAAACAGTCATTTTCCATGAAAAAGCCTGTATAGGAAAAATGGCTAAAAACCCTATCAAATGGTAAAGTTTGAAGAAAAAAATAACGTGGGAACAGTACGAGGACTTAGGGAATTGCATGAAGGTAAAATTTTATTTGTTTTCGAGGCCAAAAAATATTGAGAAATCAGTACCAACACGTGAAAAGGGTCTATGTTCATTTATGACGTATCGAGAAAAACGCGTTTGAAAATTTTGCCATCTTTTTTTAATCGCTAATTAAAATTTACGAGGAATCTTCCAAGTCTATATGGTCAAAACGATGCGTAGGAACATTCTAAATATGTTTTTAGCGATACGACGGTATTATCATGAAAAAATAGCTCGCAATTGTTTATAGACCCTAGCTGGAGTATGAAATTCGTCTAATTGTTTTTTACACCCTTTGCTTTGTACTGTATGTCTCATATGTGTGAGTGAGATGGAGATAAAATTTCCCCTATTTTTTGACAAAGGCTTATGGTTCTCGCTACAGGAGTGAGTGAATAGCTTTCCGCATTTTTCCCCTTTTAATGACCGTTTGCTTTGTTGTGGAGTAAAGGGTGTAAAAGACAATATGTGTGAGGATAATGTCATTTCATGGCTCTAAATTTTTTAGATCCTTTGCTCAAACTGCATTATAAATCTTACGAATACTGAAAAGCTAAAAACGGTTTTTGTGTTATGTAGAGCTCCTATTGGGCTATTTGAATCCACTGAAAACGGGTTTTGTTTATTTTGTCTTTTATACCCTTTTCTCATGTTGGTGCTGAAATGTTTACAATTTTTGCCCCTAAATGTATGCAGCAATATTGTCTATCTTTCGAGTATATTTGTTTTTGAAAGAAAACATTGAAAAATTCAATTGAGTCCAAACAAAAAAAATACTGTTGTCGATGTTTTGAGTCTTCTGTGCTTAATGGCATCAAAAAAAATTAATTTGAAGATGTTGAGATACGTAAAAACCATAGTGATCAAAGTTACCCCGAAACTCGATATCTGGTTTTGTAACAAACATTTAATTATGACCACAAATGTCGTTTGAATTTACTGCAATCCATGATCATGTTTAAAACTCCTCACCTCAGTAAGGGTTTTAAAGCTTTTGGGTATTACGAAAAAGTAACCCCTTCCAAAATATTCTAAAATGAATGAAAAAAGTGATCAAAGTTCCCCCAGTTTACGGTACCATATTTTCTACCAAACGAATCAACACGGCCGGGTCTGGATGATGTTTTGAAAAATTTGTAAAAAAGAGCATATCTCAACAAAATCTAGGCATTACTCTCAAACATATTAGGCGGCATTTTGACAGCTGAAGAGTGAGTTCCAAAATCAAAATAGGAGCAACATTCTACACACACACACCTTCAAAATGAGGGGTGTTCAGGTTTTTTAAATGCAAAATTGAAAGAAATACGTCAAGTTGATGTTGACCAAATTTTGACCGTATTACCCTCTACCTACTTGATCAAAAAATAAAAATATCAATTGAATAACGGCGCAGTGTAATATTTTGTTAGCGTGTTTAACGCGATTGAAAGCGGTAAACCAAACACAAAACAGGTTCGCCGCGTCTGATCGCAAATTTGCATTGGTTTCACTACGCAGGTTTACGCGATTCACATACATTTCCATTAAATGTGGTTCACCGCATTGATTCGCTTTCGACGCATCGCATCGCATCGCATTCACTCTGCCATCGGCCTATGATAAAAGCTTTGCCGAAGATTTATTGTATCGTTTCGCCTAGGACAGTGGTTTTCAAAGTGGTCCCTACCGCCCCCTTGGGGGCGTTCAGTGCTTCTAGGGGGGCGGTGAGCTCAACTTTGAAATTTGGGGGGCGTTGAAAGGGCTCAGGGGGCGGTGGGGTCATTTTTAAATTAACATTTTCACAAATTACGGAACATCGTACGTTCAATGCCCAACAATGAAACGACTTTGAAGAGCTCTAAAAACTAAATTATAGCCGGGTTGAGGACAAATATCTGTAGACTCACAGAGTTGTTAAAGTCTCTGTATGTCATAATCACAGACAGATTTTTCCTAATTGTGGAAGATTTCGTATACGATCTAGTTTTGTAAGTTTATTAAGGGTTGTACTGAAAACCATAAATTTTGGATGGCAATGTGTTCCAGGTCATATGAATTTGATAAATTCTAAAGTTTATAAAATGCCTGAAAATCTTTGAAATGTATTGTTTTAAAAAAATGACAAAAGAAATGTTCAAAAATATTCTGTAATAAATGCTAACAAGTCAAAGGATCTTTTATTTTATTTCTGATTATCTGATCTTTAATTCAATCGATAAAGAAATGTAATTCGGTAATTTTTTATGATAAAACATGTTATTCGATCTTAAGACCCATATGGCAGGAACAGTATTTAGTCTACAATTGTCTATTTATTATTCTTTTTAGGCTATTTTACCAAATTATCAGTAAATATTTTGTGAATAATAAGAGGCAAATTTAATTAGTAGAGAGTCCTTTTTACCAAAATTTAGATAGGCGGTTGGTTATTCGATTTTTTTTTTGCTTACAAGTTTAAGTATCTGTCCTAAAACAAATTTTTTTCGAAGTTCAGTCTTGGTGTTTTAAGCAATTTGATTTCAAATTTATATTGAGTTTTGTGTTGCTACAATTTATGGTTATGCTTTGGCTTTTTGGTCTCTAGTCAATTATAATAATTTTTAAATGTGCTAAACTAAACATTTTAAATTATACTACAGAAAAAAATTCAAAAGCTTATGGTTTTGAAACGATGGAAATAAGCATTTTTTGTAACGATTTTTAAAAATTCGCTCAGGGGGGCGTTGAGCTCAAAAATTAAGCGAAAGGGGGCGGTGTAGGAAAATAGTTTGAAAACCACTGGCCTAGGACATAAGGTACACTGCAAAAAATCCACACTTATGATGTATGTTTCCACACACATACACATCCACACATAAAATTTATGTCCAAAATATAAAGTTTATATGATATTGACACATAAATTCTATGATTTTAGTCTTTGAAAATTTTCATGTTATCAAAATGGCCGACCTGAAGAACAAGGTGGCGTATCCGTTGTGCCAAATAATTAGGTATTTAAGTAATGATTTAAAAAAATTATAGCAGTGAATCTTCATTGATCTAGTCTTTTCTCCCCGCAGGGAACTGGATACTGACTGAGATACTGAAATTGATTCGTCTCAGAAATTGGTCGCCCGGTATTGGTTGTCGTTTGATACCATTCGCATCCGGGTTCCGGCTGGTGACTTCCCTGCGGGCACCAGTTACAGGCAGGGTGGTCGGCCCTTCATTGATTTTGGAGACCTAGACCGGCAATCAGAAGGTAAGTTTATATTCATTTGATCGAATTCAGATTCGTAATACATATTTTGTTTTACAAAAATCCCGACAACGACTCCCGAAGATTGATAAGGATCCGAATTCCAGTTTCCGTTCCAGTAAAATAGGAACGCGAGACAAATGTACATATGTAGGTGGAGCGAAATTTATTGTTATGAAATTATCATGCCGGCATCAAAAATAAATATTAAGAAAGGAATGTCTTGATAGCCAAAATCAATTTATATTTTCATCCGAAAAAAGAATTCCAACATTAAAAATCGCCTTTGAGTAGGCAAGTTGTGCCTTAAAGTAGGAATATGCTTTAATACAATGTAGGCTCATAATATTTATGTGTGGGATTTTATAACTTTTATGTGATGCATATAAAAGTTATAATCTTGCATTCTATATGTGTTGGCACGTATTTTCCAAATGGGAATCAAATTGCAAAAATCTATAAGGCTAACACATATTCCACATATTCCAATATGTGGATTTTTGCAGTGTAGAATTGCTTCATTGTCTTCATCCAAAATAAAGTCAGCGTTGCGTTTGTAAGCGCCAGATGACACTTCCAATGATGTTTCATAGATTGTTCGCGTTAAATGTAAATTTTGTTTATTTGTAGTATATCGCAGTGAGTGTCAGTCCCCAGATGATTAAGCCCCCTGCTGTCAAACACATTCACCGACCAAACTTAGGAACTTGACCACCAGATGGCCGTCAGCTGAACCCGTTAGTAGCAGATAGCTAACGATAGAAACGATGTCGACGAAACCTAACCCGAAAAGCAAGAGCGCCAAGGCAAGGGAAACGACCTGAATGATAGGTTAAGGTCGGTCAAAAAGGCACTGGCTGATCCTCGTCCACTCTTCCAAAAACCACCAAAGCGCGAACAATATATTTGGACTAAGAACCAAAAAAAAGTCAACCATTGAACTGTGAGAAAAGTTGTTGAAAAGGTATGATTAAGGACATCAGGTAAGCCAGTGAACCGCCAAAGACCCTTGCCTAAATACACGCTCATCCTTGTGTGCTATACGCATTTTCCTAAATTAACTACTTCTTAGAAACATGACTGTACTTGACAAATCGTAAGATGAAGACACATGATTCCATTAATGACAAACAGATTGCATCGAACAACAATTACAAAACATACCATCGACGACGTACTGATTCCCATAGAAATAGCGATGACAAAACATACCACCGACGACGACCCGATTCCCATCGATAGAACTCTTGACACATGCATAATGTCTTTCACACTCTGCATGACCCATTAAACAAAACTAGAAATGACCTGACTCAACATTTCGGTCTGCATCAATCACCACCATGCAGTAATTACTTTTTAACATCGACAAGCAAACCGCTGGAAAGCAGAACAAACGTTCTTTTTACCGTCTCTCTTTCAATCATTCTACCATATGCGCGAGTAGCTCAATTCTCCATTCAATATGCTCTCGTTCGCAATACTTACCGTCTACGTCCACATTCTATCTCTATCCCTTTCTTACGGAAAAACTTAGACAATACATATGCCGACTTATGACCATTGGAAAATAGATTGATTCTGCTAAAGTCTCTTTTGTACCAATACACTTACAATAGTTAAGACCATTCTGTAAACCATATTTTATATAAATCAATGAAATATTCAATAAACGAACATTCTTATTTCAACCTTCAACCAGTAGTTTACATTTATACCAAATGGCGACCGTGATCAGTGATGAGTGCGACAAAGTGAATTAATTTAAAGTGAAAGATCCAACCATGGGTAGCAAAGCAACTAAGCCCAGTGAGGAAATCATAATTAACCAGCAACAGCAGCAACAGCAGCAGCTGCTACCGCAAGCATTAGCAAAGGATGGCGTAGGGCCAGTGCATGTAATTGCGGCCTGTTGTGTAATTTTATTGATCGCACTTGCACTGCGAACAGTGTGGAAGACTTTTCAAAAAGAAATTGAAGTCAAGGTTCGAAGCCCAAACATTGCGACAATAGTCTAAATGCAAACAAGAGAGTGTTTTTTTTTTGTCTTGCAAGTTGTGTCCCAAAAACGCAAATAAAAGGGAAAAGTTGGTTGCATTTTTTTTTTTGCCGTATTCTGTGAGTGATCTCGA
Source organism: Uranotaenia lowii (assembly GCF_029784155.1). Taxonomy (NCBI): domain Eukaryota; kingdom Metazoa; phylum Arthropoda; class Insecta; order Diptera; family Culicidae; genus Uranotaenia; species Uranotaenia lowii. The sequence goes on from NC_073691.1 coordinate 78,164,851, forward strand.
AAAAAAAAATATACATATATATATATATATATATATATATATATATATATATATATATATATATATATAAGTGTAATAGACAAAAGGCGTCTACCTTGCCATAAAAAGGTAAACAGTGAAAAAATAAAAATAAAAAACAAAAAACAAGTGTGTTGTTTGTCACGACAAAGACGATGGCCAAGGTGGAAAAATCGAAAATGGCTCGCTCCGACAGTACGGGAGGATTTTCCAACTACCAGGACGATTCGGTGTTCCAGAATGCAGCATAGTTCTTGTTCAGCAACAGTATTATCACCGGAAGGAGAACATCAACCAATAAGTAAAAAAAAAAAAATATTTTTATATAAACAATACAAAATTTAAAAAAAAAAGAAAAATTACAATTAAAACTGCTAAATAAAATAATAATGGATGACTCGATTTCTCCAGAAATCTGGGCATTAATCGATGAATTTTTGGAAAGTGTAAAATCAACATAAAATAAAAATTTAAATTTTCAATGTTAGTTTGTACTTTACAAAAAAAAAAAAGAAAGAGAACAAGACCACTAGGTAACAAAGTGATGCTGAATAATAATGTTAAATGTTAACATAGTGAGTAAATGGAAAATTTAAAAACGTATGAATACAACATTAGAAAGGAATACGCTAACTTAACTAAGAGTATCAATAGAAAACGAACTCGTAAGAACATTGAGGAAAAAATTGAATTACTACAAACAAATTTCGCTGAATATCGTAAAACTTTGAAACTTTTTGAAAATGTGCTGAAAACATCCAAATGGAATAAAGAGGTTTCAAATTATGTCTCATTAAAGGAAATTTATATAAAAGGATTAAAAATCCTTGAAAACACTGAAATATCAGACCTTGAAGAAGTTGAATTAGCTGAAAACTCTTCTCAAGAGAAAAAGCTAAATTTAGTAGATGGAGATTCATTATTACGGTCCAACAGTGAAATTAAGCTAATCAAAAGAAAATATAAATTCAAAATTGTGGTCAAGCTAGTATTGTGGTGTATGAAAAGAAAACAAAACACCATGGCTCTAGATATTAAAACTGCAGCAGAGCTCGCCACGCTCATACCTGCCTACGAGGGCAACACAGGAGGTGTAAAATCGTTCACAGATGCAGTGAATCTAGTAAAAACAATTGTACCAGCTGCAAACAAAGCCGCAGCAATTCAAATTATTCTGACCAAATTAAGTGGAAAGGCTCGAAATCTATTCGCCACCACTCCAGATGATTATGATGTCATTACACAGCAATTATTAACACACTGTGGTGACAAAACAAATTCAGATTTGGCACTAGCCAACCTGAAAAGTCTGAAGATGAAACCTCAGGATGATCTCCAGAACTTTACCAAACAAATTGACATATTGGCTGAAAAACTTAAGGAAACATATGTTAGGGAACAATTCCCCGGTGAGCATGCTAAGCGCATGTCACAAAAGGCGGCCATACAAACAATGATTAACAACTCTTCTAACAGCGAAACGAAGATGATGCTAAAAATTGGTAGATTCGACAATCTACAAGAAGCCATCAATATTATGGTGGAAAATGAATCTACGGCAAGTAAAACACCAACAACAACAGTTTATCAAGCCACCCGAAACAATAACCACACGTTTAATAACAATTACAGGAACCAAGCACGGTATCCGAATAATGTAAATTACAATCGAAATTATCAAAACCAAAACAATCGATATCAACATAACAATAACAGATACCAATCACGGTATCCAAATAACAGGAATTTTAACAGAAACAGTCAATTTTCAAACAATCAATATAACCACAACAGAAATACAAATCAAAATTTTAATGGAAATCCAAACAGAAATTTCCAAAGAAACACAGCGAGAATGTACCTTGCGAACCAGCAAGACATTCCTCAACAAAATACTATTCCGAACAATGTCCAATGTTATCAACAAGGACAGATGAACGATCCAAATTTTGGACAACTTTTAGCTCACAACAACCCCACAAATATTGTGACTAAACCACCACAAGCAGGATTACCAAATCCTGATTATTTTTTAGCCCCTCAGTAACAAGTGATCAGAAATGTCGACTATCTGAACGATTGTTACCGACCGGTACATCTACACCTATACTGACAATAAATTTAAATGCGTCAAACTTTATTCAAGTCAAAGTGCACATGACTGGAAATACAGTTTGCCATTTAATTATTGACACTGGTGCAGATATTTCATTATTCAAAGCATGCAATATCCGCCCAGATCAACCTGTAAATATTAATAATAAGATTAAACTAATTGGAATTACAGAAAATAGCATTGAAACCTTAGGAGTAGTAAACACTGCTCTATGTTTCAATAACAGTTTAGTATTAAATCAAGATTTTCATCTTGTAACTTCTAATTTACCCATTAAGGCTGATGGCATTTTGGGTAGAGACTTCCTAGTTAATTACAGGTGTGTAATCGATTACGAATATTGGTTACTTACATTTAATATAGAGAATGTAAAAATCTCAGTTCCCATTGAGGATAATATAAATGAAGGCTTCATGTTACCAAGCCGTTGTGAAGTCATTCGGAGAGTACCCCACTTAAACCTCACAGAAGACATGGTAGTTCATTCAGAAGAAATTTATCCAGGAGTTTTTTGTGGAAATACAATAATTTCTACAACAAAACCCTATGTTAAATTTGTAAATACCACTAATGAGCCTTTATACATACCTTATTCAGAATTTAAACCTACGTTAAGTCGATTAAACGATTATTCAATTCTTATTACAAATAGTAAAAACACTACTAATGATAAACGATTCGAGGAAATTTTCAAAAATATAAATACGGAACAGATTCCTCCATATGCTAAAGATAAATTTAAAAATTTAATAAACAAATATCAAGACATATTTTGTCTACCCGAAGAGGAAGTTACGCAAAACAATTTCTACTCGCAAAATATTGTGCTGAATGACAATGTCCCAGTATACATTCCAAATTATAAAACGATTCATGCTCAACATGAAGAAATTAATTTGCAGGTGAATAAAATGTTACAGAGTAACATAATCGAACCTTCAGTATCGTCATACAACTCACCTATTCTACTTGTCCCCAAAAAGTCTAACAATCATGAAAAGAAATGGCGTTTAGTTGTCGATTTCAGACAGCTAAATAAAAAAATTTTGGCAGACAAATTCCCACTCCCGAGAATTGATGATATTTTAGATCAACTCGGAAGAGCCAAATATTTCTCGACACTAGATCTCATGTCAGGGTTTCATCAAATACCCCTTGACACTGAGTCTAGAAAGTTTACCGCATTTTCTACTAAAAACGGTCATTATCAATTCACAAGATTACCGTTCGGATTAAACATAAGTCCGAATAGTTTTCAACGGATGATGACCATTGCAATGGCTGGTCTCACACCGGAGTTAGCTTTTATTTATATTGATGATATTGTCATCATTGGATGTTCAGTAAATCATCATCTTTCGAATTTGAACATAGTTTTCGACCGCTTGAGATTTTACAATTTGAAACTCAATGCACAGAAATGTAAATTTTTTAGCACCGAAGTGACCTATCTAGGTCATAAAATTACTGATAAGGGAATGTTACCTGACGACTCGAAATTCAGAGCAATCCTGAATTACCCGATACCAACAAATGCGGACGAAACTAGAAGATTCGTTGCCTTTTGCAACTATTATAGAAAATTCGTCCCGAATTTTGCAACTATTGCGTATCCACTTAATCAACTTCTCAAAAAAAATTCAAGATTTATTTGGAATGAAAAATGTCAAACTGCATTTGACACCATGAGAAACCGTCTTTTATCACCAACATTACTTCAATATCCTGATTTTTCCAAGGAATTTATACTTTCGACAGACGCTTCAGACGTTGGTTGCGGAGCAGTTCTGTCTCAACCTACTCAAAACGGTAAATTGCCAGTAGCTTTTGCGAGCAAGACATTCACACAAGGTGAGAAGAATAAACCTGTAATATTAAAGGAATTAACGGCTATCCACTGGGCCATTAATTACTTTAAACCGTACTTATACGGTAGAAAATTTAAAGTACAAACAGATCATAGACCTCTAGTTTATCTGTTTGGAATGAAAAACCCCACTTCTAAACTGACCATGATGCGTCTAGATTTAGAAGAATATGATTTTACAATAGAGTATATACCAGGAAAAGGGAACGTTGGTCCTGATGCATTGTCACGCATAGTAACAACGTCAGACGAATTAAAACAATTAAATATATTAAAAGTGAATACGAGATCGATGACTCGTAAAATTCAAAACAATAAAAATAAAGAAGAAATCAACCAAGAGCAACGTGTTGTACCAAGAGAAATTGATCACCTCTCGACGTACATAACAAATAATCCGTCAGAAACCAATAAGCTGCTTAAACTTCAAACCGAAATTGATAGAAATACATTGAAGCTCAAATTGATGAAAAATAATAAAATTGTTGCACAAGTGCATCAACAGATTACAAATGGAAGTCAGTCTTTAGAGTCTGCTCTTCTAAAATTGGAAGATTTAATGATTAAAATGAATCAAAAGAAAATAGCACTGTCGATAAAAGATGAAATTTTCAAGATGATATCTATCGAAAACTTTAAAATGATAGCGAATGCACAAGTGTATTCCATCGAAATTGTTATTTACCAACCACCAACTGTAATAACAAAAAAAGAAGATATTTTAAAAATCCTACATGATTATCACAACACGCCTACCGGAGGACATGTTGGTCAACATCGATTATACCTTCAAATAAGAGAAGTGTATAATTGGAATAATATGAAAAAATCGATTGCAGAATTCATTCAGGCCTGTGAATTGTGTAAACGAAACAAAATCCTAAAACATACAAAAGAAAAACAAGTCATAACTAATACCCCCTCGTACCCTTTTGAGATTATTTCCATAGACACCATTGGACCTTTACTCAGAAGCAACAACAACAATAGATATGCAGTTAGCATTCAATGCGACTTGACTAAATATGTCGTATTAATTCCCGTACCGACAAAAGAAGCAAATGTCATTGCTAAAGCGTTAGTAAATGATTTTCTTTTAACTTACGGAACCTTTTTAGTTTTACGCTCTGATCAAGGAACCGAGTATAATAACGAGGTCTTTGAACAGATCAGTAAGATATTACAAATCAAACAAAAATTCAGTACAGCCTATCACCCTCAGACGATCGGATCGTTGGAGAGAAATCACAGGTGTTTAAATGAATACCTGAGATCTTTCGTTAACGAACATCAAACTGACTGGGATGAATGGTTAAAATTTTATGCTTTCAACTACAACACGACACCCCATTCTGATCATGGATTTACTCCCCACGAACTTGTTTTTGGAAATAAAGCTAAATTACCACAAGAAATTTTTGAACAAGGAATAGAACCAGTATATAATTTTGAACAATACAGCAAGGAATTGAAATTTAAACTCCAAAAGTCTAACGAAGTCGCAAAGCATAGATTGATTGAACAAAAAATAAAAAGAGCAGTTACATCAGCAGATAATGCAAACCCACTAAATTTAACGATTAACGAAACAGTTTATTTAAAAGTGGAAAACAGGAGAAAACTAGATCCATTTTACGAAGGACCATACATAGTAGAAGAAATTTTAGATCCAAATTGTAAAATTAAAAACCCAAGAACAAATCAGTACATGATTGTACACAAAAATAGATTAATAAAATGTTAACTATCTATAAAAAAAAAAAGAAATCAATCAAAAGTAAACAAACATGTCAAAAAAAAAAGAAGGAAGAAACAACTTCCACAATACATCTATCAAACCCAAAATCATCATTAATCATTGTAAGACGAAGCAGAAATCAATTTTTTATCACTTATCAAAATTTTATATGACGACAAGGCATGATTCTGTTTTACGCCACCATACCTTGTTCTTCAGGGGGAAGGTGTGCTATACGCATTTTCCTAAATTAACTACTTCTTAGAAACATGACTGTACTTGACAAATCGTAAGATGAAGACACATGATTCCATTAATGACAAACAGATTGCATCGAACAACAATTACAAAACATACCATCGACGACGTACTGATTCCCATAGAAATAGCGATGACAAAACATACCACCGACGACGACCCGATTCCCATCGATAGAACTCTTGACACATGCATAATGTCTTTCACACTCTGCATGACCCATTAAACAAAACTAGAAATGACCTGACTCAACATTTCGGTCTGCATCAATCACCACCATGCAGTAATTACTTTTTAACATCGACAAGCAAACCGCTGGAAAGCAGAACAAACGTTCTTTTTACCGTCTCTCTTTCAATCATTCTACCATATGCGCGAGTAGCTCAATTCTCCATTCAATATGCTCTCGTTCGCAATACTTACCGTCTACGTCCACATTCTATCTCTATCCCTTTCTTACGGAAAAACTTAGACAATACATATGCCGACTTATGACCATTGGAAAATAGATTGATTCTGCTAAAGTCTCTTTTGTACCAATACACTTACAATAGTTAAGACCATTCTGTAAACCATATTTTATATAAATCAATGAAATATTCAATAAACGAACATTCTTATTTCAACCTTCAACCAGTAGTTTACATTTATACCAAACTTGTTTGTCCTCGCATTAGGACCCCTTTGACTTAGGCTAAAAGCATTTGTTTCCGGTGTCGTCGTTAGTCAAGTCATTGTTATTTGGTACCCATCGCTAGGCCGCATTGGTGCACCGACGGAAGCCATCTTGTTCCGAGGCTAAGGAAGTCTAGAACGTCCTGTTGGGGTTCCCACGACGGAAGCCTTTTTGTGCCGGGGCGGAGAAAGCCCAGAACGTCCTGGAACGCAACCTCTCCAGGAAAAAAAACCTATCGAGGTCGCCATCAGTCCTTGAGGATTCGTCAGCAGCAGTAAGGGCAAGGTCTCTAACAGGTTAGCATAAGTTAAGGAAGTGGGGCGCAAGCAGTGTACCAAAAGTCTGGCAATATATGTAGGGGAAAACTATTCAAGACGGGGTAAGATGGCCTATGCCAATATTTCTCAAAAATACACTAACCTATGGCTTGTAATGATGTTTTTCTTCATTTTTATTTTAGCAAACAAGCTTTTTCATCATTTAATAGATGAAAAGTTCACAAAAACGACTTTAGTTCTAAGAAACAGAAGGATTAATAGAATCAGCGTGAAACTTATTATTTTTCATAGGTAACATTTAAGGTTTTATGGTAAATCAGCCTGCGCAATCTCATGAAACAACAGCTTATCATTTTTCCACTCGTTTCCCACAAATTTTCATTAAATCAATCATAAAAATTGGGGGCAGCATGCCCACAAGACCACGTGTTTTACGTTCAAATTTTTGAATGCTGTTAACTTTTGAGAAAACCCGAATATCAAAATAAAATGTCATTCTTTTTATTTGCTGACTACCAAATTACGATAACAATGCATAATGCTAACAAATTTCGTCCTTGTTCGAGTAAAAAAGGTGCACCAATATTCGACTCGAAAAAGATATCCCGATCAGAAGGGAAAAACAAAACTATATCAAAATGAGATATTTTGATACCTTTTTTTTTACTTTCTAAATGAGTTATAATTCAGTGCTCGTAGGATGTTAAAATATTTCAAATTATATCAAAAAATCTATACGATCATAGCTAAATTATATCAGTTTTTGATATGCTCCTATCAAGATTATATCTCGTTCAGATAGCATAGTTTGATATTGAGCAGAACAAATCCTATCAAAATTATAACTTATCAAGATATGAATGAGAATATTCTCAAGTGGAATTTCGTTAAATCACATTAGATATTGGATAAAACCATGAGCAATTTTTGGTTTCCCAAAAATAGGATTCAATTAATGGATCTGTTGAGCGAAACTCATGATTATACGGTTTGGGCCGTTGACTTCGATGTCCGTGTTTCATAAAAAGTTTTACGTATATCAAAATAAGATATGATCATTTAATTTCAAGACAATTCAAAAAAAAAATCTTCATAATTGAAAATGAGCTCAATCCTATTCAAGTATGTCAATCAGAATAAGATATAATGCAGATTGGAGATACTTAAAACCGAAAATTTTGAGTTCTTAATTATAATATTATAATATTATAATTATTATAATCATTATTATTATAATTATAAATATTATAATTAGTATTATAATATTATTATTATAATATTATAATATTATATCAGATGTAAATATCTTGGTGAGATAGGTTTGAGTAATTATTTTGATATGCTCTCCTGATCGGGCTGCGATTCAAACAAATTTGTAACTATTCCGTATTGTTCAGGATTGGGGGAGAAACTTTCAAGGTACTTATGGCAATTTGAAATTAATGTCGCCTTCCAGCCTTTAGATAAAATTAAAAATCTGATCCTAACAAAAACTAAGGACAAAATCTCCAAAAACAAAAATACCAACGTCGTGTATGAAATCAATTGTGGTAAATGTAACAAATCATACATAGGTGAAACTAGTCAGTTCTTGGAAAAAAGATTAAAACAACATAAAACGAATGTATCTACAAAACAAATAAGCACTGGACTAGCACAACACAGTTTGGAAACTGGTCACCTTTTCGACTTCGACAATACAAACATTTTAGAAAAAGTTACAGGCTATAATGCAAGAATCACAGCTGAAACTTTTTACATTAAGATTAGAGGTGACAACAATGTAGTCAATAGGCAGATAGACTCCTGTAATTTTAAGACAGCTTACGACTCTGTAATCAAAAAATTGTCACAAACACTAACATACAAATGTAAACGAAAATCAAAACAAAATGTCCCGAATCAAACTAGTATAGACGAAGGCCAGTAGTTTGTAAGATTTTAAATATTGTAAATTAAGATAAAAATTCATTGTTTAAAATATAATTTTAGTGTCCACTGAAGAGGAGCGAAAGCCATAGTAGCTCGAAACGTCTGGACAACTGGTAATAACGTTTTTGATTCTAAAATCCGCCGAAAAACGTCGATGATTCAAATTACATTAAAGCGCGGCGATAAACAATATTCCAATTTTTAAGAATTTGGAAAAATAATTCAAAATAATGGAAGAGGAATATTCAGGATGAAAGTACACGGAAGCAAAAATGTGCACTTACTTTGCCAATGGTGCTTTAACAAAGATAAAATCTTATTCAGTAGGTATTTGCGTTGTAATTCCTTCTGAGGGAAAAATAGAATCCAAAGCAACAAGAATTATTGCTATTAAGAAGTCTTATTCCTAAAATGTAAAGAGAAATTTAAAAAATTCTGAAATAATGAATACTTTTAACATTATTCAAATTCATTAACAAAACATAAATAGACATAGCTTAGCTTAGCTTGATTGACTACTCACATCCACCTTAAACCATTGAACTTGAAATGCAACGTTAAAAATATTCTAAATCGATAGTTCCTTATAAGCTTCGTCAACCTTCAGTTGTATTTTTATCAGTATTTAAAAAAAACGCATTTCAAATTCAATGATCGCAGGCGTGGCTCAGTGAAACGAATTCCACATCGCCAATGGTTGCTACTCCGTGATTGACCGAGGCCATCAATTTTGTCCAGAGGTCAAATGAATGGTATCTGGGATTGACAGCACATTCACAATGAACAAAACTGATGCTCTCTCTTTACACATCAATAACGGCGCCGGCCACGTCCTAGTAGTCAATGGATAGAAGGAAAATAGAGAAAAAGGATTGAAAGAATAATAATTTATGCTTTAGGACCGAGGTCACCTCTGCATCCTAGCAAAACAATTTTTAGTGTGGATTGGGTAAAAAGGATATGATCAGGAAACACTTTTGACTAGTGCTTTGCAATCTGGGTTGAAATCCTATTCTTTTAAACTCCTGTGCTTTCGTATTAAAATTTTTCAATTCTGATGAAATTTTCTGCTATCTACATAAATAATTTTAATTTGATAAGATACCATAAGGGTTATCATTATAAGTTTTCGTAGACTTTACTCCCTGCCTCGAATCAAATTTAGTTTTAACAAAAACACGAAACCCGAAATTTTTTATATATTTAAGTGGATCATCCAAATTCAGAAGATTTGAGTTTCGAAATTACAGAAGTTTGATCTTATTCGTTACGTTACTTCAACTTACTTTTCATTTTTTTACGAGATTAAGGTACTACTGGCTTCTGGTTCCTTTTGCCTGGAGACATCAACATTAATAAACAAAGTAAAAATTGTATTAGGTAACCGTTTTTTTTAGATGAAATAACCTTACTTGGATAATGATTCTCAAAAATGTAGAAAATTATAGAAAACACAAAAGAAACGTTGACTGGATTGACTGGAAACAGAATCATATTAAATACAGCAGTTGAGTTAAATTTTGTCAAAATATCAAGAATTACTGATTACAATTATATGAAATTGCATTATTATAATTAAAAAATAGTTTAATGTCTCAGATATAGATCTTATTTCAACTTAGTAATTTAATCATGGAAACAACATCTTATTTGAACAGAAACCATTTGATAGTAAACAATATTATATTATATTATTTTCAAATTAATTGTTTGTAAGTGCCATCATTAGGAGTGTTGTTTCCAATGCAAAATAAGAATAAAATACAGAAAATTGGCTATCATTTTTGTAGAAATCTGGATCCGTTAATCATATTCGTTACGCATTCACTCCCAGTGAACTTTTTTTAGTAGGTGAAACGGTACACATTCACATATTCTCTAGCCTAGCACATTGGAACACTTCTACACGAAACCACAGGAAATTTATTGAAATATACGGGACTCATTTTTAAGCTATCGATCAACGGAAAAGTAAAACCAAACGCGATTTGGCAATATTTCACGAGAGAAATCATTGAAGAGCTCGTGTCGATTGATAATAATAATGCGTTACGCGGGTGGTTAACTTTAAAAATTTCAAATATATCCTTCAATACGAAACGGCAAACGAGCACAAGGAGAACTTGCCGGTGCAGCTGCTAGGCCAATTATGATTGCTCTTTTTTATCTGATTTTCAGCCGTTTTCTAATCACTCCACGATTTCTATTTTCCCTGGTTTTTTTGACATGACACGCATTTTGGAAAAATTAAATCAATCAAAAAACGCTTTAAAATAATTAAAACCCGCGCACGAAAAATAGGAGAAATTTACGTACGATGCCGCCGACGACGATTCATCAATAAAAAATTGTCAAGTAAAACTACATATAGGTTTTCTGATCATGAAACTTATCAAACTACCCGTCTATCAATTTTTTCAATTTTCCAAAGGTAGGATTTTTTCATTTCAAATGGTTGACATTGATTTACATCGCCAATGCTGTCAAAAATGAAATTTCAGCTAATTTTCTTTGCTCCTAGTTTATTTTAAAGTTTTCAATCGTTGACCGTTAGGAATAAAAAATACTTGACAAATTCCACTTGTCTGAAGTAAGATCCGGATCATAAGGGCCCAGCAAAATCCATCATCTCGTGTGCATTTTTGAATTTCTTCCTAGGTCATAGCACCATCTTCACTAAATCGATTGGAAGGAAAAAGTGATCCTCGGAGAATTTTTCGATGAATTTCAATTTCACATCACAGAAAATATTAAAATACTGCATTTGAATCACAAACAAAAGGTATTTTTTCACTAAAACTTCAAAATTTTCATTCTAGACGAACTTAATTCTCTGCGACTGTTAACAAAACATAAATAGACATAAGTAGAAAACTAATTTCTACTTGTTCATGGATAATACATAAGCATAATTAGATTCTTTTTAGATTTTCCATCCAATAAATGTTTAGTGATACATAGGGTCTTTTTTCGAGTTCTTCATAAAATGAATTAGTATTGTTATTTCTAATGCGTTGAGAGCCACTATGACAGATCTTGAATAATTCCATTTGTCCTCTGAAAACACAGCCAATAATCAATTACAGCGCCATTCAATAATCTCTGTGATTAACAAATTATTCTCTCAACGGCCCAAACTGCCTCAAGCACTCTTCTGCTGGTATCGATGCATGAATTCCATTTTGCATTAGTTAAAGGAAACATCCGAATCGTTGATGTTATCCCATATCTGAAGGTCTCCGGTATCATTGAGAAGCACCCTCACGTGTCTGACTGATGTCACAGCACAATCACTGATCTTAGGGAAATTGTTTCCACTCTTCCCCCGCATCAAAAACTTTGGCATGTGTTGTGTTTGTCAATTCAATGTGACAGTTGGCAATCGGCAACCGGCCAAAAATCGTCACAAATTTCGTCCATGGACCTGGGGCGGGATGGGCCTAAATGGGATTATTGTTCAGCTGTTGGAAACAATTGTGCCGCCTAGCCCGGATCCACGTACGTCTTATACGTCGTATTTAGGTAACTGTTGCTCACCAAAGCACTTCAGCTTCCAAGTATGAAGGTTCGGATTTTGGCTACACGTCTAATTGCTCGTTTCAAGCCAGCTGAATTTAATTAGTCGTTGTAGTGACTTGGCTGCTGCTGCTGCTGACTTTGTTCGACAAGGTTATGGTCCCTGGAAGCTGCTGTTCCCACTTCGTTTGCCTTCTGCCTGTCCTGCCCTATCGAATGGTGTCTATAGCTGGTCTTCCCGCTCAATGGCTCGGCGTCCCTCTATTCATTCACAAGAAATTCACCATTATTGGCTTATGGCGAAAAACACAACCACGTGTACTGAGACTTACACAGCCCAGACACGACACACAGGACAGAATTGCTTCGCTTGAGCTAATCCCATTTTCCGAAACCAGCCAAAACGATGCTGGCTGGCTCAGTTCGCTTCGGTTGAAGCAGAAGCTGATGGGTTGATGAAGAGAGATGGCCCGGCGAAATTCCCCCGGGGAAATCTGCCACTACATTCATATCCTTCCGCTGCATTGGATAACATCGAGGAAAGGAAGATTCGGAACCGAAGATAACGTGCGCGGAGAATAATCGAGGAAGACGTCGTGCGGTGAGGTTGGGAAAATCTAATTTACATAAAACTGGTACAAGCAAGTGAATGACGCTCGCGATCGGGAGGGATGGGTTGACAATTTAGGGAAAAAAACCGTCATGAAAAATTTGATTCAAGTTGTATGGTAGAAAAAGAAATCCTTGATTACAGTACAGTATTTTTAAGAATCATCCAGATAGTAAAAACATACATTTGAAGCCATTTCTTGAAAAATTCGGCAGGTATTGATGGTTTTTTTTTATTTCTGTCTGGTTCCTATTTCTTACTGAACTGCTACGGTTTTTAGCCTTTTGCTTCAAATTTTTTCTCCTGGTTCATTTAAAATGTATTTTTTTGAGAAATTTTGCTTTATATTTATTATTTATATTTACGTAAACTTGATTCTTCAGCATCTTATCGGATTTAATTGTGCCCTAAAAAGAATAAACAGATAATAAAATCCTAATTTTTTGAGAGGTTTGCAGAGTATTGAACCCATTTTAATTTATAAGAAGCCGAAACGTTTTCGACGCAAAGGCATGGTTGGTCGGCTTCTCTCAAACAACAAAGAGCCGGGAGAAATCAACACTGTTTTAAGTTCGGCTTCCGAGTGTAATGCTCTTTTGCTGATCGTGCTCCACTCGTTATCCGAGTTTTTCGAAAAAGTCTGGGAGATTTAGGAAAAAAAGTCTGGAAATGTCTGGATAGCTTACTTATGAAGGATGTGCCCTTTTTTTTTTGGTTGCCAACATCTTAGAAGCATTTGCCATTAATAGCACTTCCGAAATTATAACTCTCAAATTCTTAGCATTTTCTGCCATATTATACCATAACCATTTTGAATTTTTTGTGGTTTCTTAGAACAAATTATGTCCTTGCCCAAAAGTCTGGAAATGTCTGGCAGATATGTTAAAAGTCTGGAAGTCTGGAAACCTGAAAAAATGTCTGGCAGATGTCAAAAAAGTCTGAAAGATTCAGACAAAATCTGGAATGAAATTCGCTTCTGAGTGGGGAAATGAAAATTCGTAGCCAAAAGCGCCCTAGTGTTACCATACACCTCACCTCAGTGTAAATGAAGAATAAAAATATTTAGACTCCTATCCAGTGCAGGCTTGTCAACTATTTCTAGAAAAAGTCTGGAAGATTTATAAAAAATGTCTGGATTTTTAAAGAAATGTCTGGATAGCTTATTTATCAAAGTGGTGACCTTTTTTTATCTCGACGTTTGAGGCACGAATCGTTTATTCCTGTCACTATCAGTTACTTGCACGCAAAATAATTTTCACTTAAGTGACATCTGTAGTAAATTCTCGCCATACGTAATTTCATTTGAATTTTAAGTGATGGGTCAAGTGAATTCACTTAAGTGACAGGTCAAGTGAATTACACTATGACGTTCGAGTGAAATTTATCTGAATTTATAAGTAAGTTTCAAGGTAATTGTCTCTCGCGTTTTTAAATAAAAGAACATTTATAGAACACCACTTCGATTACAAATACTTATATTACGCTTTCGCCATAAATTTATTGATTGGAAAATTCCATCGTTTTTCCAAGGCAGATCGGTTACTGCGGATAGTGCGACTTCTAAATCTTCCCTGCTGCAAACCAGAAAATCTGTCCAGTCCAACCCACAAGCTGAAACATGATAACACCTTTAAATAACTTTTTCTTACATCACATTTAACACAAACTACCGTCAAAATCGCCTCGTAAAGAATTGGGAAAATCCAAATCCAGCATAAGCTTTAAACGCTGCTCTTTAGAATTTGCCATTTTGAACTGTGAAAATAAAAACAATTACAACCCGACATTCACTTGAAATTCAAGTGATGGGGAAGTGAATATTTTTTCTCACTTCAAATTCAAGTGACGACTGAAGTGAATGTGTATGAATTCACTTGAAATTTAAGTGACTGCCAAGTGAAATGTATATGTCGCACTTGAATGGAAGAAAATCACTGGATCCTTGTTTTTAAGTGAAAAATCATGTGTTTTTTAAGAGTGAATTTGGGTTAAGTGTGTTCTATCAATTTAACATAGAGGAGAATTAGGATACTTGATCCCATTTTCTTATTTTCATCATATCTCTTTGAGAGAATTTAACAACTGGCCGTCTTTTGCATTTTCTGACAGCGTGTAATTTGAAGTTTATATGCTCCAAAAGTAAGAACGATACATGAAGTCGTAGATGAGCTAGAAACATTTTCGTAAAGCTAAAATAATTGTGATGTTTTTTTATGTTACAGGAGACTTGATCCTTTGCTAAAGGATACTTGATCCCCAATTCAGGGTGCCCTGACCTTAGGCAAAAATCTAGTAAAATCCGAAGATAAAAGGTCCAATGACTATTTATTTGCCATTTTAGTTCTCATTTCACAGTTTGTAAGTATCAGATAAAGAGAATTCCAATAATTTGTCTACTACCCTAAAGTCATTGCATACATTAAGGCGCAGTTTTCTGGTTCTTGGATAAATACAGTATCTTTAGTCCTTTTCAACAGATAATTACAGGATAAACATAAGTTATTGGACAGATATTAGTAATTTCATGATAACTAATGATCATGATCCATTCAAAAGAAAAATATATCTTTTTGGACTCTAGGGATCAATTATACCCATAACATACATTTTGGAAAACTTCTTCTTTAGAAAAAATTAGAGTTTACTTTTGCTTTGAAAATATGGCATTATAAAGTTCATACTATACTCTAAAGATTGGCATATTGTAATCAATATTTTTTAAGTGATAAAAAAGATCTTCAAATCACATTTCGTAAAAAATTTCAAATAAAGTTCTATCACTCGAAACATAAATTTCTAAAATTTGTTTAGATAACAGCATTGTTGTTTTGTTCTATTTGGTACATTTTCTAGAACATTTGATATTTGTGAGACATTCCTGTTTCGAGATATAGCAAAAGAATCAAGCATCCTAATTTTCCCTAATCTTCGAAGCGTTTGCCATTATTTATAGCATACAAACACTTCTGAATATATAATTCCTAATTTCTTATCATTTTCTGTCATATTATACCATGAACATTTTGAACTTTCGAAGTTTCTTAGAACAACTTATGTCCTGACCTAGAAGCCCGGAATTGTCTGGAAGATATGTCAAAAGTCTGGAAGTCTGGAAACCTGAAAAAATGTCTGGCAGAAGTTCAAAAATTCTGGAAGATCCAGACAAAATCTGGAAGGTTGACATCACTGAATCCAGTGATTGAATTTTGCTGAGCATGAATTGATCAACCATCTCTCGCTCAACGCTTTAATCGGAAGCAAAGGTTGCTTTGAGGCAGCGAAAACGACAAAACCGATGATGCATACGCTCTCAACATGGCCCGTCTTCACGAAGCAATATACATTCGAGGCAGCGAATCCAAAAAACCAAACGAATGGCTCTCACTCATCTCCTGTTACATCCTTGAGGGAACCGAATTCAAAAGGCACAGCAAACCCGAGTCTCCTCGTTTGTGCCTGGATCGAATACCCGAGGTTTTTCTGCTATTGCTATTATTGCACAGCAACCGCACGCAGGCAGCTAGTGTTCTCGTTTCTTTTTCCTCCCCCCTCCTTGCTCCATACGTTGCGGGCCTATGCAATGCAATAAGTTTGGTTGTTGTCGTTGTTGCCTCAACCTTTGCGGCGAGGTTGAAGATGTTCTCCTCAACGACAGCTATCGGCTTGAGTCCATCAAATTCAATAACGTAAATGAGTATGTGTGCCTCGTCTTCTCCATGCATCATGTAGCAACCGAACGTTGAGAGAATTCGTTCGGAGCAGCGAACGGATAGTGTCTCTCGGAGCAGATCCTCCTCATGGGGGGAGGTTTGAATGAATGTATATGTATCGTCTCCTGTATTACTAAACGAGGCCTCAAAGTGTGTATTTTGAATGCCTCTGATGAGAAAATGGTTGAGGATTTCAATCACTGCTCCTATTACACAACGTACAAAAAATAACAACAATTTTTCCCCGCTGTCAGCGTTGCCACATTCAAATCTTTATTCTTATTTTTTTTTTTCAGACAAACTACTAAATGTGCATCTACAACGAAAAAGATACATACCTGTTCTCTCAATTTTTCAATAAACAAAATTAATTTATTTATCTAAAATGTGTTTTAATTCTCAAAGGTACTTTCAACTGTGTTATGATTTCTCATAATTGACCAATTTCATCTGAATCCTAATTCTGTCTTTATCTAAATAAGGATTAGGGATGTGTTAGCGAGAGTCAAAAGTGCCGGGCGAACTGTGTTCGACAGTGTTTATTCAAATGAACAAAAAGAAAAAAAAACTTCAAATCAAAAAATATACAAATGGTTTTAGATAACGTTTCAACCAGAGTTGCAAGATTTCAGATAATCATTTGAAATTGATACTCACCGTGATGAGTATCAATTAAGCAGCACAATGAATTTCGTTGTGATGCTCAAAGCTTTCAATGTCAAACGAAATTCACTGAGCATCACATCTAGAAAAAAAATCAGAAATCCAGTATCCCATTAAAGAAATCTTCAGCTATATTCCCCACTTTTTCCCCTACTATTTTTTGACGACAGTTAAATTTGTAACGAATCTATGGAATATTTGAATGTATCATATAATGTGATTAGCTTTTCACACTAGCGACACGCCAAGTTGAACGACTCCAAACGCTTTGATATAAAAAAAATAATAAAAAATAATAATTAATGATTGGAGTTTATTGAAACTTTTTAATAACGAAAGTGTTAAAGCTCGTGGTACCTATGTTTTAAAAAGTGTCTATGTACACAACACACAACCTTATAAATGTTGAGAACAACACTTTAATTTTATAATATTATTTGCAATTACGGCGCTTTGGTACTAACCAATTTATAACATAATTTCATAGTCAAGACGACTTAAATACAAAAATATAAAACTCAGTCGTTGACGTTTTGTTGGTTTTCAAATTTAAAAGCAACAACGTAATATGGGATTAAAAGCAAAATTTTTAATCGATTTTCTTGCTATTTGAAATCAGTAAAATATGCTTAGTTAGCTAAGCATAGAATACATTAATAGAAAAATCGATATTTGTTTTAACTCTCAAGGGCTGAAATTTTTACAAAAAAATGGTCAAAACTCAGATTTTTTTTTTGTATTTTCTCGGCTGTCTAAATTTGGAAATATTAATAAAGATCATGTATTCTAACAAATATGCATCTATACATTCAGAATTAAAACCTACTTTTTTATATCAACTAAATGAAAAAATAAAAGCCGTGATGTCAGTGATAAGCTGTCCTTTGTTTCAACTTTTATTTAAATCTCTTTTCAAACGATCTTTTTTTAAACGTCCTTGGTCCTTGACATCCCTTCTCTGTTCCAAACTACTCATTGATTGGTAGTGCAATTTTCTGCTGAATTTTTGACAGTAATAGTCACTTAGAGACTGTAAAAGATCCGGAACAACCGTAGAGAAAATCAATTTTCGAAACCAATCTTAACATTTCCGATTTCACAAAAACCACATCAAAATGATGTACTAGGCTGTGAATGATCAATTAACAGTCTAAACTAGCCATTTTAATAAAATTGAACAGTGTTTTTTCCAAGGGTTTCACGAATTTCTTAAAGGGCATTTTTAAACGTTACTCAAAAATCGTTAAAAAAAATCCAGCTATGATAATTAAAGAACAATTCATCTCTGATGCATGTGTCCAAAAGCTCATAAGATAATAATCAAAAAATTAGAAGCAAGGCCGCTTAACAAAAGAAGCGATTTTACAATTACTCCAAATGGTAGTACAATAATATTTGATCAATCTTAATATTCAATGACACATTATTATTTCTGTCATATTCTTTTTTCTATTTAGAATTCTATAAATCTTCTGGAAACGCTCTTAATAGAATAAGTGAATTTATCGGACATTAGATAGGCTGGTATGAATCATATCCTACTTTTTGGTGTTTTCTACTTCAGAAATTTCCCACAGGGAATTTCAAACATCACGCGAGTCGAGATAATATTTGAAAAAGATCTGTGAGCCGGTGCAAATAAAACCGACTTTCCTTCTCTTGAAAAAGAAAATCTTTAGAATGCATAAAAAATCATTAAAATGTCTTTTTTAAATTGAAATAAAAAAGATTAACCATTAGGATAGAAACTACAAATCGCCGCTTTCATTTGAAAGGGAAAATTTTTATATTTTTTTATTACTTTTTATTTGGTTCATAAATGCTTTTCATATGTGGTCGATTCCAGCCGGTTGCATAAGCTGGGATGCCATGCGTTTTTAATGGAATGGTTTTTCGTTGGTAACAATCTTTTTTTAATTTTTATATTTTAAAATTTAATTTGTTTGGAAGATTAATATATGTTCTTTATTTATATTAAAACTATATAGCTACCTATAAATTTCAACTTCGTTTTTAAGGTTGCCGCTACAAGTAAAAGCAAAGCAAAGCTCGAATGCTATAAATAAAATCATAAAAAAATTTTCTGCAAAATTGACAAAAAAAACTTTCGGTAATTCAAAGATACTAAATTAGTAAAATTAGGCCCGGTGGATCCTTATAATTTTAATTCTGAATTTTAGTGTTTCCCAGCTTAGTTGTCTTTGCGGTACTTTTTGTGTTAATATTTATAATAATCAAATATTTAGCAATTCAGATTTTGCTATATTTTTTTATAGTTTCTTGTAATGTCCAGAAGATTTGAGATGTTTTTTTCTGGCAAGCACATTAAGCCATTGGGGGTTTTTTGAAGAATTTTGAGCTTGGGCATTTCAATGTTTGCGGTTCTTTTCCATGATTGCAAAACTTTGCATCAACGTTTTTAAGAGATTTAAAAGTACATTACTGTAGGAAATACAATTTCATAACTTGCATGTCTTAAATCCTCTGAATACGAGCGAGACTCATCAACATATTTGATCATAAAAACTTTTTGCTCATTCTGTAAACTTTCATTAAACTAAGACATAAATATTATAATCAGATTCTTACAAGTCATGATAATACATTCTTCAGAAAGATCTTTTAAAATCAAAACTTTCATTCACAATCAACGTTAACGTTTCACACTGAGATTCAAAAAGGAAGAACCTCGCTCGATAAAATATTAACTGAACGAGATTTCGCAACTTTGCTTAAGACATAAATAAAAAAACAAATTCTTATCATCAACCTGATTGTACTGAGCTTTTAATAGTATGTTCTCTATAGAAAAGTTTAAAAAAAGTATAACTGGCCTTTAACATTCATCAAGTATAACTGAGAGTTTTTTAAAAAGTCGTGGTATGTTCAGCTTTTTCTGAACTATAAAACTTGTTTCATTGTTCATGAGCTTGCACAAATATTATTCCATGGCATCTCTGCCTTCCAAAAAGTAGTTTTTCTGCTCGTGATTCTCAGTCTGAGAAAGCGTTGACATTCAAGACAACAACCGTTTGTGATACTCACGATCAGATTACCTAGCATCACACTGAGATTCAAAAAGGGAAAATCTCACTCAAAAAAATCTCAATCTCATGAGATTTCGCAACCTTGGTTTCAACTATACCAAACCTCAACTTACAATCAGTCTTCACTTTTTTTCTTCCTACTAAAAATGAACTCTTCTTTCATTTCTTCCTCCTCTTTTCTTTTCCCGCTCATCGAGAACTGTCACACGCTGGAGTGTCGTCAGCTCCCGGTCTAATTGCCCTTGTGGCGACAGGATGAATCATTCGACAAGATGAAAATCCCAGAAAAAAATATTAAATGAAATTTTCAATCGTTATGGTTACGTTTGTCTATTTCTAAACGCTTTTCTTGGTTTATTATTAAAAGGTGAAATCCTTAAAATCTGTCTCCTATGTGGACAGAATCTGTAACAAAAAATTATGAAAAAAATATTGTGTTCTTGTGGCTACCACGCCTACTG
Source organism: Uranotaenia lowii (assembly GCF_029784155.1). NCBI lineage: Eukaryota > Metazoa > Arthropoda > Insecta > Diptera > Culicidae > Uranotaenia > Uranotaenia lowii. The sequence goes on from NC_073691.1 coordinate 78,185,741, forward strand.
CTGTTTGCTGTTTTGGTTTATTTTCTTGCAAACATAACTGTCAAAGGTTGCGTTCGGAACAGAGCTGCCTGGTGGTTTCGTAAAAAAATCAGGACATCGCGAAGAAATAAAAGGATTTTTCTGGACATTAGTAGATTAGTGGAAATGAAATGCAACGCCTTAATTTATGCAACAGAAGAGATAGAAGAGATAAGAAGTTGACTGTTAAAATATCTTTCCTCGTAAACGTACAAAACTGTGTTAGCTCTCAGATTCAGTGATGGTAAATTTTGCCCGTCACGCTTGACCCGACTAGTTTTGTTTCATCAAACGACTGGCACTGTTCTCAATTGACGGAGCCTCACTACTCGCATGACGGATAAAGCACGACAACAATCAACATTTCTCCATCATCGACTGGCGAAGCTCCTACACATGGTCAAAATTTCTCCTGAGAGTGACTGGCAAATCTCTTCACACTTCGATCGGTTGCTGACGGCAGGTACAACTAATTGAACGACTTGCTGGCAGAGAGCAACAATAGTAATAAAAAACCGAAAACGGGCTTGCTGGCAGAAGCAACAATAATAATTGGCTGGGAATAGGACCGATTACCTGGGTTGGTTCCTTCGATAGGGTCCTCGTCCTATCCCAACGTTCGTCGTTGTCCGTTTGGCTCAGCATTCACCAACCAAGACCGCATGCAAAAGGAACAATGGCGGAGTTCCAAGTCGCTGCCACCGCACGTTATCGGACTTATTCACCGATTTGATTTTTGTTGTTTTCCGGGAGGATTTTTTGATCCCTCGTATTAAAAAGGGCATGCAATTTCATGCAACTATAAACTTTTACTATTCGCTCAACTTTTACAATTATAAAAAACTTATATAAAAAAAACTAGCCAGATCGGGTTTCACGCACAAACCAATCGGCTCTAGACTCGGGTGGCAACTGGAGATCACGAGCAGGTTGGCTGGGCAACAATAGGTCGTCGTCGGGTGGCTCGTTAGCACTAGCTATCGCTTTTCCTCCCTACTCAGTCCATCTCACAAAATAATCAAATCCTCACTCATCAATTCCAGGGTTGTACATTCGCACGGTAAGTATCAAACAATAATAAATTCTTTTCTTTTTCGTCTTCGGTCGTCTTCGGCTTGCTGGCAGGGGCAACAATAATAATAAATGCGTTTTTTTTTCCTTACCGGTCGTTTGAATGCGATTGCTTGACTAGGTTATTATTTTAGCTTCAAATGAATGGGGAATGAATGACTGGCAAACGAAGTGACTGGTCGTTAAGCAACAGTCAATTGAGTTTGACGGACCAAGAGGCTTCACAGTCACAGCTTCCCGCCTCATGACGTTGATTTTTGCCAAGCCTGCTCAGATTACTCCTCAACATAAAGCGGACCATAGACTACACAACATTTGTACAAATGCGATGAAATTCGATGAAATTTTGTCGCTGTAAACACGATTTGCATAGTGTATGGCACTGCTTGAATGAGCGCCCAAACGGTTGGAGTAAAATCGGTCGGGATCGAAATATTTTGTACAAACCATCCTTCCAGCTGGGGTGGAGGGGGTTTTTGTTGTTACTGTTTTCATTTTTTTTTTTCGCCAGCAATCGTTTGTGTTCCCATGAAATATGTTTGTGTAGGTGAGCATAGAATCAAACAATCTTCGTCGTATCATCAAATTTGCACAAGTCATTTTTGTAGTCTATGGCCCGCTTAATGCGCAATAGATTTTTCCGGAGAAGGGAATTCTCTACATCAGCAGATATGAATGCTCTCGCTCACTCTTGATTCCAGTGCAATTTATCCTTCCCCGCACAGCTTGGAGGAGCAGACGAAATAAAAACACTCTCTTTCACTGGACAAGCCGATCTGAGGAGTTTTGCCATCCATGCACAGAGAAATAGCGATCTGTTAAGGTAAAAGAGCATACTTTATTTTGTCCATGCGAAAACTGATCATGAACACAACTTCGCTTGAGTGTGAAGAACGTATTGAATTTTTTGACAAAATTTTTCTCCATTCGTTAATTTAGTAAAAATACTAAATACTCCTATATATGTTTTTTTCGCATAGTTTGAGAGCTTATCAAGCAATGGAAGCCAGATTTTACGTGGAAGGGTTTTTGTGTACAAAAAAACGTTTATTTTATGATTTAAGACCCCTTCTTATTTTAAGGGAGAAACGGGAGGAAGAAGGGAGACTTTTAAAAAAATTATCTAATAAATGGAGCCATGTGAATTTATTTCACGGTGTGTTTCGTAGAAGGATTTAATAAAAAAAAATACATTAACGCTAATTTTTGCATGAGCAGAAAGAAGAGCTTTTCCCGGATCATTTCCACCAAAAATTAAATATTTGGTCGGTGACCCTCCATAAAAATTTTTTTTTGAAAATTTTCTATTTGAAATTTTTGAAAAATTTGCATACATTTTAAAGTTTTTTTTTATTTCAGAGGTGCTAATTCTCTTAGTTCTTACTTTCAATATTTTTAAATTGAACTGGTAGCTCAACAATCATATCAAAAGCTTTGAAAATTTTTAAAAACTATTTCAAACTAGCCACTTTCAGAGTCATTAAAACGAAGAAAATTGCATAACAATATCTTTTAATCCTAAATTCAAAAAATCAGCTGGTGAATCCTGTCAGCAGTCTCAGAGGGCTAAATTATCTGAAATTATTTGAATTATCTGGAATAATTTGAATTCATTATCTTTAGATTTTCTGATTGTGGAATAACTGGAGGGAGTTTTATTAAAAAAGCCCAATGATTAAAAAAATCAGTTCATACTAGGAACCACTATAACTTTTTTGTGATAACGCTTACCGTGATGCGATCTGGAGTATAAAAGTTTGTCTTAATTTAAGCTTTTCAACAATTATGAATATGTATATTCAAAAGAAAACGATCTGTTAAAAACATTTTTTGATGAGAATTCAGCTTTTATTCTTCTCCTGAGTGAAATGTCTTAAATGCCATTCGCACTTCAGACTCAATGCAAGTCACTACAGCAATTTTGAATTTTGCATGTTACTTTCTCGTGATAAAATGAACATTATAAGCCTGGAGTGTTTTATAAAACGTTTAATTTCTTTTTTTAAGCCCAATTTTGGTAACCCTCCTGTACACTGTGATTCTTCAATTCAAAGGTTAAATAATCCTACCTTCTACATTTTTCAACCCACTATATTATTACAATAATCTCTTGAACTCTTTGTTCAAAATTGAATTTTGAAGTTTGTAGGATTTATTTTTAAATGGATGAATCTAGTCTAAAACTGTAATAAATTTGAAATTATTCCAAAAAATAAGTGTACCCAGTGTGGGTGCAGAGTTGTACACAAAGCACGCAGATATTATTTTATTGATAAGTTATTTATCTTCTCTTTTGAAAAAAATAGATCAAAGAACAATCAATGAATATAATCGTTTCTAGGGTATGCCTAGGAATGAACGTTTGTGTAAATGATGTTCTGCGTATAGGCGCGTGACTGTGAGAGAATCGTTATACCCTGACGTGAGCACAAGAATACATTATGATCCTTATTCATCCATAACTCTTGAAAGAGTGATTGGTTCATTTTGGTGTCTTTAGATGAAAGTTGTAAAATTTATTCGACTATAAAATGGTATTTTTTGCAGATTTTTAACTGCCGGTGCACATGCGTACGATAGGAGAAGAAGTCCCTATATGTGAGTGCAGTTGTTCGAACATTGTTAGTTTTTGACGTTAAAAAAGAGATTTATTGTCATTGTTTCTTTCATAACTCTTGAAGGAGTTTTTGGCCCACTTTGATGTCTTCAGATGAAAGTTGTGAAATTAATAGGACTATAAAATGAAATATGTTTCAAAAATTTTGATGGTGCAGACGGTACATTTAGACGTTGTTTTTATCATATTTCCTTTATTTTATACCGTAAATCAATGTTTAATTTTTTGTTAATATTTTATTTGGATAACTGGTAAAATTTTTAATGCGTTTTGATGTGCTACTTTTTATTCAACGTTGAAAATTCACAAAGTTATGGGCATTTGAAAAGAGGGTAATTTTTTTTTTCAAAAAAACTTAAACGTTATCTAACTCGAAAAATAAAAGTCTTAAAATCTGCAAAAATACATGTTTTTATGGTGTTGAAACGAACAAAATTTGAAATTTTGGAGAAAATCCGAAGACCCCCGGCGCAAACCCGTCAGATAATAAAAAAAAATCCCCATATTTCAAATTAAAAATTTCTTATTAAATTTTCTAATAAAATAAGTTTTTCAATCCGAATCACCAATCTTTCTAGGCGTGGTTTTTTTTATGTTTTAGAATGACCAAAACTAGAAAACAAATGAAAAAAAAATTATTGAGAAAAACATTGCTTTTCCTTAGCCCTGGAATAATTTTTCAGATTGAAAATTATAAAAAATAGACTATAAATCTTCAAAATACCAAATCGTATGGGGACTCACCGACCAAATATTTGAATTTGGCCTGGAAATGACTCAGAAAAGGCTAAATTTTCAATTTCTGAAAAAAATAGAGTTACTGTTTTTTTTTTCTTTTAAACATCTTCCAGAAACACACCGTGATTTGATTACGAAAAATGCTTCTATGGTACTTTGTGGCCCTTAATCGTATTGGAGGCAAATAAAAACCAGCTCATAAGGCCGGAACAAATTTCAAACCCTTGTTTTGTCACTCGGAGTTGGAACATCGCAAGGAGGGGGGGGGGGGGGTACAATAAAAAAATGCGAAAAACAAATAACTTGGAATACATTGCATGAATCCTTTGAATCAAGTTTTTTTTTTATCGAAAAATTCAATAAAATCAAGAAAACAAAATGTGAATTAATTTCCATCTTCCAAAACTTGGTTCTTGGTCTTGTAATCTTTCGGAAATTTGAATTTTTATTTGAAATTTACTTTAAATACTTCAAATTTTATTTATTCCCCCTTCGGGATTTTGGAAATTTCGAAGGGGGGGGGGGGAGTGGTTGACAAAGGAAGAAATTTATATTTGTTCCAGCCTAATTTAAAATTTTAATTCGATTGAAAAACAAACTTTAGATCACGTTTTGAAAAGGATAAATCATTTAAAAAAATCGAATAATCTTTGTATTCTATTTTCAAGTTTCAGCTCTTATTGTAAATACCTGTAATACAATGTATATCGAAAATGTTATGATATGTTATGTTATGTTGATTTCACCATGAGTACACGGATTCACCGCAGTTTCTGCCTAAGTATGTGTTCACGTGCATTCTTTAGATTATACCCAAGTAACCAAAAGTTCCATAGAATGGTCTCTTAGAAGCTTACTCAGCCCTGATTGAAGGCTTTATAGCGTTCTACTCAGCTGAAATTTTAAGTTCTTATTGATTCTTTTTAGTTCTATAAACAAAGCTGAGTAGAAGGCTATTCAGCTTCAAATGAAACTTTAAAAAAAATCTTGCAAAAATAAAGCGCTCTAAAGTCGTTTTATAGTTTTAATTATGATTATCTTTAATATTTATATTTGTTTCTATTTTCAACAATTTTAAACTTACTTGAAAAATTTTCCTGCATGGAGATTTGAACCTGAACCTGTGGAATGAAAGCTGAGCACGTTACCTTTGAACCATGGCCGTTTTCTGACTCAATGGTATTTAAAACATCTATTTGAAATAATTTACGGGTTATCCTTTTAAAAGTAGGCCGGATGAAAAATAGTAAACAATCAGCTTCTAAAAGTAAAAACAAAAGTTGTGAAAGCTGCCGTACGAAATAAATTATCCTTGCCATCAATTTTGCATACCATGAATTGATAATCTCCGTGTGAGTCGTACCCGCAACATTTAAATTTGAACGTAAGTGCACGAACTGAATTCTTTTTTGTGACAATTGTATCTCATTGTATAATGTTTATTTGCAGTTCGAAAAAGGAACATACCTACAAAATATGTGGACCGTGAACAAGCCGCTGCAATTTCTGTTACAATACAATCCAATTTTAAAGAACTGCAGAAACAGAGTCTACAGGAGGAAGTTGTAATTTGTTTTTAGTTTTTTTTTTAAATATTTTCCTAAATTAAAACACATTTTATGTACATTTTAGATTGGCTGATACCAGAAAACAAAATTTAAGAAAATTATCAAAATTGTTCGATTTTTACGGAAAATCGTCGCATTCAACATGGAAAAATAATGAGCTAAATCGACCCACATTTCCTAAGGATCCATCGATCCGTCGAAATAATCTGCCTTTGATGTTTGTTCGAATGGTACTGGATGTGTAGTTAATGTTGCTGTGAGAGTTACATTCATTGAAAAGGGAAATAAGAAGAATCGGAATAACTATGTTTTTACTAATGCGGAAAACGTAAAAAACTATGAAATGTAATCAATACTGATGTTATGAAATCGCTTGGTACATCTTTGTACCTGAAAATGATCACATTTTCATATGTGATGAAAGGAATTAGAGAAACATGAACTATCAAAGAACGAAAGAACATAAGCCGTAAATATCATGAAAATTTCGAAAAAGATACAACGGCTCACCGACAGGACTTGAACCTGCAATCTCCGCTTCGGTACAACGGCGCGTTAGCCAATTCCACCACGGTGAACGTGATGGAACCGGCGAACACGAGCAATCGAGCTCTGCCGATCAACTGCTGGACCTTCTATCGAAACACCATGTATATCCCGCATGTGATCTTTTCCCTCTATTGATCTCTCTTGTTTCTCTAACCCCACCCATCGACTCGGGATTTTAGCCGAGCGAGCACATGGTCGATTGCTTCGGGTTTTGCCGCAACTTACGGTCAGATGAAGAAGCAATCAGTGCCGCTCAAGGTTCCGAGCAGACCAGTTACACAGGGAGGTGTTGCTCTGTTGAAATCAATACTGATGTTATGAAATCGCTTGGTACATCTTTGTACCTGAAAATGATCACATTTTCATATGTGATGAAAGGAATTAGAGAAACATGAACTATCAAAGAACGAAAGAACATAAGCCGTAAATATCATGAAAATTTCGAAAAAGATACAACGGCTCACCGACAGGACTTGAACCTGCAATCTCCGCTTCGGTACAACGGCGCGTTAGCCAATTCCACCACGGTGAACGTGATGGAACCGGCGAACACGAGCAATCGAGCTCTGCCGATCAACTGCTGGACCTTCTATCGAAACACCATGTATATCCCGCATGTGATCTTTTCCCTCTATTGATCTCTCTTGTTTCTCTAACCCCACCCATCGACTCGGGATTTTAGCCGAGCGAGCACATGGTCGATTGCTTCGGGTTTTGCCGCAACTTACGGTCAGATGAAGAAGCAATCAGTGCCGCTCAAGGTTCCGAGCAGACCAGTTACACAGGGAGGTGTTGCTCTGTTGAAATCAATACTGATGTTATGAAATCGCTTGGTACATCTTTGTACCTGAAAATGATCACATTTTCATATGTGATGAAAGGAATTAGAGAAACATGAACTATCAAAGAACGAAAGAACATAAGCCGTAAATATCATGAAAATTTCGAAAAAGATACAACGGCTCACCGACAGGACTTGAACCTGCAATCTCCGCTTCGGTACAACGGCGCGTTAGCCAATTCCACCACGGTGAACGTGATGGAACCGGCGAACACGAGCAATCGAGCTCTGCCGATCAACTGCTGGACCTTCTATCGAAACACCATGTATATCCCGCATGTGATCTTTTCCCTCTATTGATCTCTCTTGTTTCTCTAACCCCACCCATCGACTCGGGATTTTAACAAGAGAAACAAGAGAGATCAATAGAGGGAAAAGATCACATGCGGGATATACATGGTGTTTCGATAGAAGGTCCAGCAGTTGATCGGCAGAGCTCGATTGCTCGTGTTCGCCGGTTCCATCACGTTCACCGTGGTGGAATTGGCTAACGCGCCGTTGTACCGAAGCGGAGATTGCAGGTTCAAGTCCTGTCGGTGAGCCGTTGTATCTTTTTCGAAATTTTCATGATATTTACGGCTTATGTTCTTTCGTTCTTTGATAGTTCATGTTTCTCTAATTCCTTTCATCACATATGAAAATATGAAATGTAGTCTGATAGTGAATATTTATATGTGATTCGAATTTATAACGTAATAATATACAATCTCTGATTAATATGCATTTCCCAAATAATTTTAACTTTATTTATGTTTCTCCCTCCACTTATTTTTGTCCAATTCACCATCGACGTAGGGATAAAGCAACTTTTTTGGGAAAACTTCTGAATGAACATGATAGATCGAACTGTTGCCAATTAAGAAAGGTTCTTTGATGTTCCAAAACTAAAGGGTTTGCGTTTGACAACTCTGGTTCAAGGAAAGCTGGTGCTGAAATTTAACTTTCAATTAATAAAATATTCTCCTAATATTATTTTCTTATGTACTTACTTATGTAATGTTCTTTCCTCATTCCATTTTTTTCCAATAGCCGGCGACGGTAATAAATTTTCTTAGAGAATGTAAACAAACTATTTGAAAATTTTGACATAACTCAATTCGCATTGAAGTTCCGCATGGAACCAAAAAGTTCGTGAGAAGTTCAACATGGAAGCAAAAAGTTCGTAAGGAGTTCCACATGGAATCAAATAGTTCGCAAGAAGTTCGTAACGAAGCACGATAAGCCGAATTGATATCAGGAGATTTTAAGGTACTTAGAACGCACAAATATGTTATATGCTTCTAGTTCAGACTTTTTATGTTCGTTCAGAAGTCCAAATAAAGCACTTAGGGAAAACGGATTTTATTTCTTTCGAGTACTTTTACTCAGCGAAATGTGAACTTAAAACGTACAAGATTAAGTAGCTATGTGACTTTTGATTACTTGGGTAAGTTCGACAAATCTCCAATGCAGCGCGTATATCATACCCGGAATCCATGGCTTCATATGAACTGTTTTGGAGTGAATGTATTGTGTTCATGTAGGTTTATTTTGGAAGAACGAGTCAATCAGGTGGGCTAGTTTTCTTACAGGTATTCCGGCATCCGTGTATATACCAGGCCAGCTTGCAACTGATTGATCATTCCTATTACATAGTCAGTTATATGAGGAAACACATCTTACCTGTCGGCCGCTTATGGGATTTGAACCCACAAGTTTTTTTCGCCGATAACGGGAATCGAGCCAAGTACGCCTGGTATACCAAAACCAGACTCGCACCAGCCTATCCACTAGACCACATCGGTGCTTCTTATTGTAAATATATCGGAAATTATTATTAAATGATGGACAAATAAAATTAAATTACACATTTAAATGAATTTTGGAAGAGGTAGCAAAGCACACCGAGTCAAACAAATTAATATGGAAGCCCCCCTACCTCAAGCCGTAGGGTTATGCAACTATTTCAGAAATAAAATCATTAGCATAGATTATTGAATCTGTAATAGAACGATGTCTACCGGGTTAGCTAGTTCATGAAAAAAAAAACAATTTAATTTGTTCAATGAATTTAATTAGAAACCCCTTTCCTTTGCCATGTGACATGTGACAAAACAGATAAAATTGGTACCCTATACGAGAGTTTCGATGAATTTCTTTCTTGAATAGTTATATTTTTTTTTCACTTTGCCTCGGGTAATGTCTAAAATTGGCACTGCATTCTTGATGTTCTCTTGTTGTAGGTAATCCTTTTTTTCCCTTTATTCTTCTTTTGAATCATCCACGTGTTCCATAATGTTCTCCGAATACCTACTTGGCATGACGAAATCCAGCAAGGCAAAACAAAAACCGGTAAATTTCCCCGAGAAACGCGCAAAAACTAATTTCATTCATTCACAGAGAGTTTTCGGGGATTGTAGATTCCAGACTGTCAGCCAGCATCGAACGAAAGACGCCCGAGCGAGCGAATGGAATGGGCAAAATGCAAGGATAAAAACTATAATGAAGAATTTCGTCAACCGTCAAGGGGAAACTTTTCCGGGCAGAAAGGGCGACCCAAATTGCTATTCATCTGTTTAAAATCAAGCCCTGGGTGATGGCAAATTCTCGAGGAACTACCATACCCATCTTCTCGTGTCGTCATTGATGTTGCTGCTGGCTTCTGGGAGGATGCTGGAAATAGACAGCAACAACGACAGATGTGAATGGAAAATCCCTGCGCGATTCACAAATGGGTGTGCTAGGGTTGGCTAATGGAAAGTATCCGCGCCCGAATCCAGCCAAGGTCTTATGGAGGATCAACTTGTGTGCTTTGGTAACATATGACAGTGAATTATTTATGTGATTGCGTTTTATCCTGGAAGATCTTTCCTACATTCATTTGAAAACAAAAAAAAAAATAACCCAAAGGATGCTCAACATTGGATCGAAACTATGCACAAGTAATTTGAAATTCAATGAGAAAAATCTGTGCTCATTCCTTAATAAATAGCTTTTCGGGTAACCTTCCATTAGCTTGATAATGTTATAAGAAAAAACTAGAATACTCATTTTTATTCGGCAAAACAAAATGATTCAAACACATTAAACATGGCGGGAAAAAATGACAAAAATGACAAAAATGACAAAAATGACAAAAATGACAAAAATGACAAAAATGACAAAAACGACAAAAATGACAAAAATGACAAAAATGACAAAAATGACAAAAATGACAAAAATGACAAAAATGACAAAAATGACAAAAATGACAAAAATGACAAAAATGACAAAAATGACAAAAATGACCAAAATGACAAAAATGACAAAAATTACAAAAATTACAAAAATTACAAAAATTACAAAAATTACAAAAATTACAAAAATTACAAAAATTACAAAAATGACAAAAATGACAAAAATGACAAAAATGACAAAAATGACAAAAATGACAAAAATGACAAAAATGACAAAAATTGATAAAAATGACAAAAATGTCAAAAATGACAAAAATGACAAAAATTACAAAAATTACAAAAATTACACAAATTACAAAAATTACAAAAATTACAAAAATTACAAAAATTACAAAAATTTCAAAAATTACAAAAATTACAAAAATTTCAAAAATTACAAAAATTTCAAAAATTACAAAAACTAAAAAAATTACAACAATTTGAAAATTAAAAAAGGTACAAAAATCACAAAAATAACAAAAATTAACAAAATTTATGCCAAAATTGTTAGAAAAGCTACATAATTTAAAAAAGCTTAAGGTTTCACTAAAACATTTGATCATTTAAAGTTGGTATAGAGTTCGGAACTGCAGTAGAACCCCACTTATCCGACTAAGCTATCAAAAGTCATATATGATTACTTAAATGTAGACTTTGAAAGTTACATATTGGCTGAAAAAGAGAAACAACTGCCCATTTACTCTGAACGTACGTTGTTAATAAAAAAGTAAATAATATAAATAAAATAAATAAATGAACGTCGTACATTTCTTGTGGGACTGGAGTCACTGAAAGGGCACAAAAGTTATCAAAACGGGATTCAAAAGTCACAAAAAGTGCACTGAGGTGCTTTCTTCATGTCTGGCTGGCTTTCTCGTTGTTTAGGTGGATGCAAATATGCTACAAATTCATGTCACTACTTCGAGTTTTAGTGTTAAAGCTAGAACAACAACAAAGACATAGCCTTGTGGTACCTTGTTCGATTATAACTGCAAAGGTCGGGGTTCGATTTCGAAGCCAGGCAAGTTTTTTTTTTCAATCAGTAAATTGATTATTAGAGTGACCATTAAACCGTTGAAAAAAAAAAAAACTTTTTGCTCCCATATGTTTTTCGATGTAATATTTGAAATATTTTTGTTGATTCCTGAATTAGCGCAACGCGTTTCAATTGTGCATAGATATTTGTATAGAAGATGAAATTTTCGCATAGTAAATCATCCAGGAAATTTAAATAAGATTGAAATGAGGTTCATTAGTTATTTTGACACGAGTTGCTTAGCTTAGTACTTGTTTAGAAGAAAAAGGAGGATAGAAAGGGAAATATGAAAAAAAAAAGGATCCCGCTCAAAAAGGAAAAACAAAACTATATCAAGATGAGATGTTTTAATATTCAATTTTTCCATATCAAAATGAGATATAATTTAGTACTTGTAAGATGTTAAATATCTAGAAATAGCTTAGCTTAGCTTAGCTTAGCTTGGTTGACTACTCATATCCACCTTAGATCATTGAACTTGAAATGCTGTGTAGATATGATCGTTCATTAAAAATTAAAAAAAAAGTTAAACTTCAGATAACATATTTTATTGGGCTTTGCTCAACTTACGCATTTCGAATTCCATAATCGCTGGCGTGGCTAAGCAGAATAAGTTCTACCTCGCCAATGGTTGCTACTCCGTGATTGATCGAGGCCATCAATTTTGTGCAAGGGCCAACAGAATGGTGCTTGGGATTAGCATTTCATTCACAATGCACAAAACCCATGCTCTCCCTTTGAATAAGATCAATAACGGCGCCGGCCACGTCCTAGTAGTCAATGGGGGAAACATGAGAGGATGTTAGTAAGATATTTTTTAGGTTCAATCAACAACCTTTTGTCCCTATTTATTCCAAAGACTACCTTTAAAAAATTCAGAAACAAAGGTAGGTCAATATCACCAACTATGGAAACCGTCTGTACGTCTGCGAATCTATAGGGGAGAATGGGGATACTTGATCCCCTTTTCTTATTTTCACCATATCTTTCTGGAAAAATTTAGCAACTCGCAGTCTATGACATTTTCTGACAGCTTGTAACTTCAAATTTCTATGCTCCAAAAATTAGATCCATACTTGAACCCGTTGATGAACCAGAAGCATTTTCGTGGGAGTAAAAAAAATGCGATTTTTCTGAAGTTAGGGGAGACTTGATCCCCTATTGAAGGAGACTTGATCTTTTATTCAAGAAGCCCTAACCCTTGTATAAAAATCAAACAAAACCCCAAGATAGCATTTTGATTGACTATTTTGGTCATTTTTGTTCTCATTCCACATTTTATAGCAGACATAAGAAGAAAATTCTATAACTTTGTCTCAACGCTAATAACATTGCATACTTAAAGGCGCAATTTTTATAATTAAGAGAAAATTAATTATTTTTGCTCTTTTCTTCAGACAGTTATTTGTTAAATATTAGTTTTTGGATAAAATTAGTAATTTCGTAATCACCAATCATAACGATCAATTCAGAAGAAGAATATGCCGTTTGGAAGGGGGATCAATTGTACCCAACTCTAAGGGATCAATTGTACCCATAATCAACATTTTAGAAAACTTTTTCTGAAAAAAGTTGAGAGTTTTCCATTGCTTTGAAAATATGGCATTATGAAGTTCATTTTACGCTTGAACGATTGATACATTGGAACAAATATTTTTTTCATAGTTTTCCCATGTAAGGAACATTTTAAAGTGATGAAAAAAGATCTTCAAGTTACAATTTGTGAAATTTTTCAAACAAAGTTCAATTACTCAAACAATTATTTTGTTAAAATTTTTCAAACTACAAGCATTGTTATTTTGCTCATTTTGGCACATTTTTCTTGAACATTTGATCTTTGTAAGACATTCCAGTTTCGAGATATAGCTAAGGAATCAAGTATCCCCAGGGATC